>NW_024346667.1:392607-444782 GCF_902729225.1 Pteropus medius | reverse complement strand
AAAAAACAAAACAAAAAAAAAAAAGAAAAGGAAAAAAAGCCAGACTTCTGCTAGGGCTTTTAGAAATTACAAAAAATATATATTTTCCTTTTAATATGTGGCCTTCGATATTTAAAAGTCTGACATCTTTGCATCCGTGCTTGGCTGGTTGTTCTGATTCAGTTGAATTGGTTGGGGTGGAAAGATCGAACTCATTTCAAATAAATATTTGTCGAAGGAGTGAAGGAATGGTAGAGAAAATCTTTAAAACAGTAGGGATGGTATCTATAGGAAACTTTTTTACGATGCGGCCATGTTGCCAGGCTCAGGTGAATTATACTGGCAAAATCTTTGGTTTCTATTAGATGTGACTGTGCTTAAGCAAAATCTGTTTCTTTACAGATATTAAAGTGTCCCCAGAGTTATAGACCTATAAAAGTAAAATAAAACAAAACATTTTTAGAAGTCTTTATAAATAAACACATCAAATCATCTTTCCAAATACAACTTTTAGATTTATGGAAAATATGACACCTTCAAGATGTCTTTGCAGTGGACATGTTGGCGTTTAGCATCGTTAGGCATTTATTACCTGCAAATATATCCTAACAGCCATTGGTAAAGGAAGCCTTTGGTAACACGAAAAAAGAGATAGAATTTGTTTTGGGGGCCTTCCCACTTCCCTTTTGGTACCCAGGTCTCCTGATCACTCATACTGCCATTGACCTCTCCAGACCTGCACAATATTGCTGCACCTGTGCTGGTTCCTCCTCAGGCTTCTAAGACTTCGGAACGTCTCTCCATCTTTTCTCCCATTGCCTGCACCCTTTCTTAGTGCAGTTAGCCCCCTCTAAGTAGGAAATCGAGTTGATGAGTAAATTCACATTATGTTAGGCTTTTGGATTTTATGAATAAGGGGATTCAGAAAATTTCAAATGACAATTTTCTATTCAACTTCTAACAGTTTTATAAAATAAAGAACAGCTTAATACCTTCAAATTAAGATAGATATAATCTTGCAATAAAAGATAGTTCAGCCTAAAAAAGGACGGTTGACAACTTCGTACTGACATATTTTTTTAAAATAGGATATCTTTTTAAAAGCTAGAATTCGATAAAATTACAACATTCATCTTTATTTTACATTTTTTTTTTTTCTTGTAAAACTGTCAACAGAGCAATCTACATCAAGATGCTCTGACATGATCTGGAACTTTTTTGTTGTTTTTTTTTTTTAGCATAGGCATTGCCAAATATTAGATTTCACACAGAAGAACTTGACAGAAGTATAAGCTAAGTTCTTTTAATCCAATTCATTCAATTTGAAATGTTCTAGGTGAACTAAGAAGCTCAGGAACCTTAACTCTCGAATTGCCCATTGCTTTTCCATACAGCTTTTTCCAAAGGCTCATTCTGTAGAGCCGGTAAGAAACCTGAGAAATTAGGCTGTGAGCAGGGTGTCTGGTTAGCACATTTTCCGAAAAGAGACTATGGAACAAGCACCATGTAGCATCTGCTGACACACAGGTCTGTGCACCCCCTTCAAACAACCTGGGGTCATCAGAAAAGTACGTAGGAGGGAGGCTTCAGATTGATAAAAATTTATGCATGTGAGGGCCAAATGCTGACCAGCCTTTGTAAACTATTTGTATAAAAGTCATCACTAACCTTCCAAGGGCAATTTGCATTTGAAGGGCTTCATAACCAAATAAGTGTCCAGTACCTTGGTTTAGTGTCTGCAAAGAGCCTTTTAGGAATCTGATGACAGCCCTAGATACTCTCGCCTGCAAAATGCCATAAGCCCATACAAAAATTGAAGATTTTTATGTACAATTTCACAAGATTTATGGATTTACAAAGCCCTGCTCTCATAAATGGAATTCGGGAAGCATACGGACGAAGTGAAGCTTCATGGGAGAAGTATTAAGGGCATGAAACCTTCCCCACGATTTTAAATCATGTCCATGGTGGGTACAAGTCACCATGTTTTTAATGTCCCAGAGTCTTAGGTCTTTTTAATTATACTCCTTCTTTCCTATGCAACTAGGCATAAATAGGATAAGTATAATTATAATCTGATGCAAACAGAAAGATACCTTTTTTTTTCTTTTTTGTTCTAGCAAATTAAAGGATTGCTGAATTATAGCAAAATAGTCCCACTTTATGCTTTGCGCAGAAAAATATAGAAGCAATGATTGCCTTTTGATCTTTGCAACCCTCTTGGTGTTCAACCACATAAACCAAGGCCTCCCACCGAGATGGTCATGAAGAGTTCATGCTCCGGTGTAAAGTAGTGACGCCGTTGGCAGCAGAGCTGTCCTTACACCCAGCTTCTGTGATGTCGAGAAGGTACAAGTGGAGTTAATACTTTCACGATACCCTTGGCCTCCAATTCCTCCATGTGCAACAAAATATGTGCTCATTAAGTCCTTGAGTTTCGTCTCTGATATTCCTGTGGGTGCAAGAGGTCCTGACAATTAGGTAGGTCACAATGCTCAGTAGGCTGTGTACATTATTCACGACACGGGAGCGTGATCGGCCTTTCTCTTGCTGTACTAATGCAGACCATCCACAGGGCTGAGTGGTTATCTACAGGCCTTTCTTTTATATAATCTGTTCAATGGTATGAGACACCACGTGCGGGCAAACACACACGTACTTCTTTGCTTCAACTGTTTCTATTGTAAGCATACGAAGAGACATATAGCATCATACTTTCACACGTTTTTTTCCCCACTCACATGAGAATTCTAAATCTTTCGAATCTCTTAAAAGCATCTGGACTGAAATGACAACTCATCAGCTCACAGACCAGTATAAATTTGGAAGGGGCTTCTAATTATTCTTCTACCCGCCGCCTTCCACACTCCCTGCCCCCAGCCGCCATTGCTCTCCACCCAGCTCCCTGGTCTCCTGGAGTCTCTGGTGCGAATAGGAGAAAGTTTGGACCCAGAATGCAAATAGCGGTTACTTTTTCTCATAAATAGAGATTGGATTCTGTTTTGGCTTTGCTAAATATTTTGAGCCACTATAAGCATAAAAGATTTGCTTCCAAGCTAGGCTCTTAATGGGACTCCACCTCATCCGGCCCGTATGAAGAAATGTCGAATCAGACTGACTTCAACTGCCTAAGACGGCAACATACCTGACTTGATCTACAGACAGCGATGCTGTGTAGGTCTAGTTGTAACTAGCTGAACGCGGTGCATGAGGACTTGACATAACTTAATCCAAGCCACTAGCTCGATCCTTAGGACAACTAGGGCTTGGAAATCACTGTTGCGGTGCTGCTCTGGGAGCCGGCCTACCTGCATTTTAGTTACGGCCAGGAACTCGTTGATCATGTGGTCTCTATTTAAAGACGGCTTAGTTCTTCATCTATAAGGAGAATAGCTAGAGAGACAGTATTTTCTGTCAGAGACCGGTAGGAACAAGTTTGCTTCCTTCCGGGGTACATGGAAAGACCACATTTCCCAGCATTGCTTGCACTTGGCTGGGGCCGTTTCAATGCTTTCTGGTCAGTAGGCTACGAGGGGACGTGATGGATGCCATTTTTAGTTTCCTTTGCAATAATCCACACATCTCCTCCTGGGGTGTGTTGGCGATGACAGTGTCACACTGTGGATGAGAGTCATTTAGGAGAGCTGCCCTACACTGTAACAAGAGTGAGAAATCCACCTTTATCATGGGAAGCCTCTGAGCTAGTATTATTAAAATTACGCATTTACGTTACCTTTGAGATAGTATTGTTAGCTTATGAGGGGGCTGTGTAATACAGGTCTATAAAATCCTCCCTCAGCATTTTATTTTGAAAAATGTCAAAACCTTCAGAGAAGTTGAAAGAATTAAACAGCGACTATCCATCCATACATCCTTTATCTAGATTAACCAGTTGTTAATGTTTTGCAACATTTTTAGTATCTTTCCTATTTATCTATTTTTTTCTTCTTCTGAACCTTTGGGAAATAAATCACAGATTTTATGGTTGAGATGATTTTGGTAGAATGGGCAAGACATTATTGTTTTTCAAAATCAATTATTTGCATGCAAGTGCTTATTATGAAAATAAGTTTCTGAACATAGGCTTTGTATAATTTCTATTATTATGTAACCTTAACATTTATGGAGTTGATCATACAACTAAAGCTATTTAAAGGAAATGTCACATTTCCTTAGTACTTTTATAAATAAATCCTTACTGAATGCTCCCTGTGTAAGGCGTTTATGGGTGGCAGCTTCTGACACAGCTCTCAACACTCACGACTCCTGGAATTCATGGCCTTGTGTAACACCCTCCCCTTGAGTGTGGGCTGGACTCAGTGACTCATTTCTAGCAAACAGAATATGGCACAAATGACGGGATGTCACTACCGCAACAGGAGACTGCGATTCTGCCTTGCCTGGCACCCCCTCTCTCTCTGGCACTCGCTTGCCTTCTCAATTGCTCGCTCTGATGAAACTAGATGCCCTGTTGTGAGCCGCCCCGTGGAGAGGCCCAGGTGGCAAGGAGCTGAGGAGAGCCTCCAGTCCACGCCGATGTGGAACTGAGTCCTGCCAGGGTTGCTGGGGGGAGCTTGGAAAGCAAGCCCACTGCTGGCTGAGCCCTCAGATGAAGCTGCGGCCCCCACTCGCACCTTGACTACAGCCTAGGACGGATCCAGAGACAAAAGGCCCATCTAAGCCTTGGGAGATAATAAAAGATGCTTTAAGCCACTAAGTTTCGGGGTAATATTTTTGTTGTTGTTGTTGCAGCAATAGATAACTAATAGAGCACTCTGTTAGATGACAGAATGGGGTGATGGCTGAAAATGATTTCTGTCTTTAAGCAGCGCATGGCTCTGTAGTGATCACCAGAGCAGCTATATGAACAGAGGCTTCAGGGGTGGAAGGGGAGAATCCTGTTGGTACTGGGTCTGACACTTGACCACACCAAGGAGTGGGAAGAGGACATTCAGGTGTGGAGAGCAGCACAGGGAGGTGTGATGTTTGGGAAACATCAGGCAGCACTGTGGGTGATGAGGCGGGGTCTCTAAGAGTGTGTGAGGGGCATGTGGCTGCAGAGACTGGTTTAGAGAACAAGGTTTGCTCCTTATCAGTGACAAAGCGCTGAACCCTGGGTTGGAAATGTGTTGAAATTGCTTTCAACCAAGGTGTGAAGAGCACAGAGCCCCAATTTTTGGGCAAGAATAAAAGTCTCTTTGATATTTTATCATCCACATAATCCGTACCTGGATAACACCAAGATCAGTAATTAAAATGTCATCACATTATTATTTGGTTTGATATTAAACATGGTTTTGTCTGATTTTTCTTTGAAGTCTTTTTGTGTGGGATCAATAGAGTTAAAATCTTTTCAGTGTGATAGATGTGTTAATTCGTTTTATTGTGGTTATCATTTCACCACGTGTGCGTATGCCGAATCATTACATTCTAACACCTTAAACTCACACAATGTCACATGTCAATTACATCTCAATAAAGCTGGAACCTTTGTGGCACCTTATCCCCTTTTTATAAGCTTCAGGGGCTTTTTGACAGAAACCGTGTTTCTTCTCTAGGAATAATAATGAGGAAATCCTCTTTTTACCAAGCCTATAAGTTCAATGGGTCTGTTATTGCTGTATTCTTGAACATGGAGGTGGTGGCAGATACTGGGCTGTGTATTTATATTTAAACTCACCTATGGAAAGAATCCAGGTGCCAGAAAATCACTCCAGCATTCGATTTCTAAAGGCTACGGTGAAAAACAGAATCAGATATTTCAGAAGTTGATACCTACATAGCATCAACAAGCCCCACATCTCTCAATGACAGGCATTATTAAAGAGAGGACAGTGATCCAGCCTGAAGCAGACATTGTTTTTTTTTTTTTTAAAAAAAAAGGTATTCTCTAATCTGTACTAAATGGAAAAGTTAGGATTCTGTGCTGGTGTCTATTTTATTGGAAAAAAAATGTGCGTTGGAATCATAAATACACCACTTTTCAAATTTCACTAATCTCGCATTCAGCTCTTTCCCAGTTAAATGATCAAATAGTTTAGCATTACCTATTCCGAAGTGTTACATTTTTCCTCCCTTGGATTTATCTACGTTATTCTTGGCTCTTTCCCCTACTCATAGCCAATACTAACAGCCTTCTTGGATAACTGATATTTGCTTTAATAGTTGCTCAGCTGGTATAAATATTAGGATGCCCGTATCCATGAGAACCAGCAGGGCTTTGTGCAGTGGGGAATCCCATTTTTTACTGCATGAAAAGGGTCTGATGAAGTCCTGGGCTCCCCAGGGCTGGCCTGGCTTGGTTTTGTCAGTGGAGCTCAGGGATGTTGATTCTGATGATGAGTCCGGCTTGTTAGAATCACGTTTTGCACTTCTTTCTCAGTTGGGGACATTTATTCAAGAATCACTGCTATGGCAGGCTGAGTGAGTGGGGTCACCTTGGTGTATATGAAACAGCAGCTCACATCAATCCCAGATCTGGGCATGTTTAAGCTGCTAGAGAAGGGACAGCCTCATTCCCTCGGTTGAGATTTATCTGATGCCTGATATCAATTGCACTTAAATCTCACTTCTCCACCTGGAGTTCCCGCTGATATCTGAGTCCTCTTCAAGTATGGAGGTTTCAGTTCCAGAAGGAAGAAAGGTTGAGTGGAGGTCAGGTCTATAAAAATATCAGAGGGAAGCTTGGGCAGGTCTAAAATCACTGTAAATTGTTATCAGCTCCTCTACGTCCTATAGTTCTGCAAAAAATCACATTTCTCAAAACTAACTCTAACTCCAAATTAAAAAAAAAAACGAAAACATCTCTTATTCTGCGTCACATTCTACATAATACTCTTAGGTGTGTTTGTACCAGTCATACAGATTGATAAGAAGAATTACAGAATTACTATTTTTTTTTTGCCAAAGTTATGTTTTCTCCAGTGTTGTCACTTAAAGAACTCTGAAGGGTCAGGGCATGAGAAGAGTAAAAGGGAAGAAAAACCCCAAACAAACAATATCTCTCTGCTTTCACTGGGCTTCTTTGTATTTGTAGGCCTGGACCCTATAAGCTACCTAATGCCTTTGTTCAAGAAAGTCAGGTTGTTTTCTTGAAAGTCAGGGTGGCCGCCATTTCCATTTCTCAGTATTCCAGAGCCAAAGGCTTTATGCTCCAGTCCAATATGGCTCACGTTCACTTTGTTGGCAAACGTTGCTCTGTAGGCTAGTAAAACAGTGACTTGGTGTTCATTCCCCTTTCAGTGCTGACACACACTTCTTTAGTGTTAAGAATGGCTCATAGATGTATTAGTCAGGAAGTGCTACGATAACAGTCAACCACAGCCATCTGAGTGTCTTAAAATCAGGACGTCTATTTCTTGTTCATGCTCAGTGTCCATTGTAGGATGGCTGTGGGGCTTGGCTCATGTGCTTTCTACTCTTCCTTAGAGCTACGTGTTCATTTGGTACATTTGCTTTCTGAGTTTTCACAAGTGAACATTTTACTGAATATTGTATCGCTGAGTGATAGGGATTGTCATTCTCATAGCTTCCAATATCAGTTTCCTCTCTGTCTACACCCTGACCTTACATTTCAGTTTTCTTCTGGGAGAGTAGAATTCTGTTTATTGGTACCCATTTCTGAATCAGTCAGGATTGGCTAGGTTATTCTGCAGGAACTCCAAAACTTCAGTGCCTTCAATGACAGAGGATTATCTCTTACTCTATTACACATTTTAGGGACTCTGATCTGTCCTCCTCACCCAGAGAAGCAGGCTGAAGGATACTCCCTATCTGCTTCTGCAGTGTCCCAGTGTGGTGTCTTAGTTATCATTGCTGTGTAACAAACAACTCTAAAATGTAGTGGCTTAAAGCTGCAACTTTTTACTCGCTCACTGTTTGGGAACTTGGGTGGGATTAGCTGGGCAGTTCTCATGTTCTTGCCTTAGGTTGCTTATGCAGCTACGATCAGCTGGTGGGCTGGCTGGGCTGCTGGCCTCACTCACAGGTCTAGGGCTCCTCCGAGTTTGCTGGTGCAGCTGAGATGGCTGAATCTTTCTAACCACCTGGTCTCGTATCTCCCAGGGGTCCAGGCTGGGCTTCATTGCTCCGAGTAAGACTTGAGAGGTGAAATTTCAAGTCTTCTCGAGGGCAATGCTTACATTTTCACTTTCGCCTCATTCTATTGGTCAAAGCAAGTCATAGGACCGGGAGTCAAAATGAGGAGAAAGAACCCACCTCTTGGTGGAAGAAGCCACAGAAAACTTGAGGGCATCGTTAATCTACTGCAGCAAGAACATTGGATTGTGGCACATCGTGTACTTGTTCCTACGTCTTTTGCCTGGACGTGTCACTTCTCACATTTCACAAACCGAAGCAAGTCACTTGGCCACGCCTAACGCCAAAGGAGATAGGAAAATGGGTGCCTGGGTTAAGAAGATAGAAGGCTGAAAGTGTTTGGTGGAAGGAAATAATGATGCTAATAAAAGTTTTCCAATTGTTAAACATCAATACTTCTATTGTTAGGACTTGATAAGTTTCTTGAATTGATTTTCAATAGTGAGCTGCTCATGAAGCAGACTTAACCGGTCAGATTCAAGACTCATATTTAGGCTGTTCATAAGACTTCTATGATGCTTTTGTATATATAGCTTAAGCCTTAAAATCTTTAATCATTTTGTAGCCCTGCATTGACAATAATAATCTTTGCTATGTCTGTCATCTTTTTTTTTTAATGTAGCATCAGCTTCACTCTCCTCATATACAAACTGGGGCAACTGACACCCACTTTGTGGAATTTTTAATAAGGATTAAAAGGAGTGAAGTTTATAAAGTGCCTAACATGATGCCTAGTGTATAGTAAATACTCAATAAATGGTAGGTATTATTATTAATAATGAGAATAAATTAGAATATTACAGTGTTTCCTTTTTAAAGTCAGAATGAACTACTTTTTTTTCCAGCTAGTTCTAAGGGACTATGAGATTAATTATGGCAAACAGCTTTGGAAAGACTGAGGCAGAATTAATAGTTAATTAAACTCTTAGTTGGATACCTTAGACTAAGTGGACAAAAAAAATAAAAGAATGCCTTACTTGTCTTATTTCTTAGGTGAAGAAAAGTAGATCAAATAGAACAGACCAGATAAGGCACGTGAAAACTGGAGGCTGTGAATTCACCATATTACCGCACGCCAGCATGTGCTCGGTAAGACGTAAGAGCTGAGGCACTTTGTGTTTATTAACTCTTTAATTCTCAAAGGATCCATATAAAGCAGGCACTACTATATATCCCATTTTACAGCTGAGGAGATCGAAGCCCAGAGGGTTAAGTGTTAACGTGACCGAGGCCACTGCAGCTAGCAATGGCAGGGCCAGAATTTGCATCAGGCAGGCTGGCTCCCGGGTCCACGCTTTTGACCTCTGTAACCACTCACTGTCGTGGACATCTGCAGAGGAGGTGCTCCATAAATATTTGTTCAATAAATGAATGATGCCCCTTGACATACTTTCAGAGGCCTGTATCACCCATGTGGGATTGGACTTCCTGAATAGCAATCCGATCCTTAATCCTTTTCAGTATTAAAATATGGTAGCAGGTGGTGGGAGGAGGTGCCAGAGAGAGCCACGTGAGATCTGTCAGACCCTAAAATCAACCCAGTGTTCAAGTTCTTTTCAGGAGATGGGCACAGCCTCTGCTGGTGTGGTGTTTGCTTTGTGCTTTATGGATTTTTGGCCTCCACTCGGATTGCAGGCAAGCCTAACAAGGTTTGAATCGACAAATAAGTGTGAATGCCCGCTTTCTGCCCTTAGAGAAGCTTCAGACTTGTGCTCTTAACAGAGGTGTCACATGCCACGCCTTCTGTAGCACTACTGTGCCATTTCGAGGAAAAAGAAATGTCACCTGGAAACCGAAGTGCAGTTTACGCTGAATATTCCCCAAATCACTCTTCGAAGCTTATCTGCTTTCCCAGCAATTTTGTGATAGATATCATTGCTTATTTTGTGTTACAAGCTACCCACAATACCTGATTTTTTTTTTTACAAGAGTTCACAAGGTGAGTGACAATACGGCCCCCACGATCTGTCTCCAAAGGTGTTCTCGCACACATATCTATATATAGATCTATACGAGGAGAGGAAATAGGCCAAGTTGACCTATGATTCTTTTCTTCCTAAAATTTCCCTGTGTCTGTGTCTTGGCTCTGATCTTAAATCTTATATGGCAAGTCATAGAATGTGCTAGTTCATCAGAGAGATAAGAAATGGCTTTTTTTTTTGCCTTCTGAATTTCAATGAAAGAAGCGTATTTGTCTTCACTATTGATCTATTCCATTGAGTAGTTCTTGTGAGGATTAGCACTTTTCTATATTTATAGAGAATCAGCACTTCATAAATGTCAAAAGGCACTTTGCTTTACATAAGTGTCAGTGTTCTAACATTCTACAAAGTTAGCAATTATTACGAGAACCATGTGTGGAAACTGGAAAATAAATAATTAGTAAGGGAAGTAATTTTTTCTTGGTAGAATTAGAAAGTGAGGAATAGTCCTTCATTATCTGTCTCATTTCGATCGCCTGCCCTTGACCGTGGCGTCATCGTGGGATGGGAACTTTCTCATCCCCCTTGCCACTTAGTTCTCTGCATCGAAGTCCTCTCTCAGAGGCTTGCATACCAGGTGGGCTATAAAATTCTCTGGCAGTGCGGGATGCTTGTACTGGGGGAGAGGAAAATTACGTTTTGATCATAGAATCAGAAAGGGCAGTGTTTTGGGGTCCTCTGTAATGATCACAGTCAGGTTCATGAAGGAACTTCTGTGTTCCTTCATGACAATGTAAGTGAAGTTTTCAGATAATTTTAAGAATTGGAGGTGGAAGGTTTCTAAATAATGTTTAAGAGCTCTCCTGATCATTTAGCCTACACCGAACTGACCAGGTCTTATGTCCCCTTGGAGGTTTGTTTGTTTGTTTGTCCCCAAGAAGGCTACTCTGAAAAGTTGCCATAGCAACATTGACCATTGTTCACAGATAATAGAGCACGGTGAGGAAGTGGCCTCTACTAGAGTCCAGGCTTTGTCATTTTGTGCTCTCGTGTGCTGGAATGGCTTGTTTGGAGCTAACATTTTATTGTAGTGGAAACACTTTATGCCAGAGACCCTTAGAAAAGGCCTATCTGGTTCTCAAAGTAGGTCACTCAAACCTCCCTCACTGCCCTCTGTACCCTAGCACCTCACCTAGTTAGTGGAGCCCATGTCCAGTCTCTTGGCACAAAGATTGCCATTCTCTACTGAGTCGTTCCTGATCATGTGCTTATCGAATGATGCTGAGCTGGGGCTTGGGGTCTCTTCTAAATAGCTTAAGGTGGATCAGACAGGCAGCTTTTCAGCACTGTTTGGGAGCCCTGTCCAGGCTTTTTTTTTTGGTTTAGCCTGCAAACAAAGTTTGAGATACCGTGGTTATTTTGTAGCAGTCTTATGTCACCCACATATTGTTATACATGTTACGGCTCTTGCATTCAATGACTGTGTTAAGTGATGTTGCTCTCATAGTTCAGAGGGACAATTTGCAAAGCCCTGTGTATTTCAGGAAACTACAAAGGAATGATGAATTCCATCTGTCTTCCTGGCACAGATTTTTGCTTCATGTTTTCTGTGTTAAGGGTCCTGGGCTGTCACATTTATGTTGATTGACTTTTCGTGTCTTTTCAATAGATGAAAAAAATTCTGCTTTCAATTTTTTGCTTTTGTTTGATTTCTGTGGTCTGATTTCTGATATTTTGAAAAGTCTTCAGGATTTCTTTCAGAGTTGCATTGTTCCTTGTCGATTTGCCTCCGTCTCTTCCATTCTTATCCGGCTTCTCACTTTGACCTTATAAGAACATGATAGGCACTTAATATATTTCGATTGTGCCAAATGTTAGGGCAGACAGAGAGAAAGCACAAGGTGGATGAATGCTATTTTAGTATCACATCTTTATGCCGAAGTCTTTCAAGGGCCTGTGGCCTTATGTCAGGAAGTAGAATAGAGTTGAACTTCTCTTGCTGATAACTAGCCATTCCCTGTTTGAAATCAAGTGCAGATGCATTGGCTGCAGGCACAATGCGGACTGACACAATTTTACAAGCTGATCTGATAATTGAGAATATTCATATACTGGAAAGATGTCTGTAACTGCCACGGGAAGCTAGAAAAAAAAAAAACCGAAAAAAAGACAGTAATTCCTGCTTTGAAATAAGCCATTTCTATGTTTGGGTATTTCCATCAGATTTATTGCCATGATTATTTTAAATACTCTTATGTAGACCGAACAAAGAAAGTGTTTTGCCTTTCATCCCAATGACTCTGGTGACATGTGGTCCCTGATTTTGATCAGCCGTGGTAGTGCCACGTGAGAGAGCGATGCGGTAATAAATGAGAAGGCAGCAAAGATAAACTGCTCCGTCCTGCCCACTCACCTCCATCCTTTAAACGCAGATTGACTCCGGGACATGAAAGGACTGCCAAGCAGTTAACCTGCACGATCAGCAGTAGAGCTGTGGCAGATGAACTGTCCTTTGATGAAAGCATCTCAGCGCCTCCTTAATCACATCCCCAAGGATTCGCATATCTTAACAGCCACGATGGCCACGTTGCAATGGGCACGTGGAAAAGAAGTGAGAAGGATCAGAAACCAGCAGATTAAATTACTCAGGGACTGTGGTTCTTAGAACTCTAACAAAAGGTAGAGAGGAAATGGAGCATGATAGGGAATGAATCACAAAGCATCTTGATATTGTTTCAGATTCCTCACTTTCTTCCAAACTTGCAATGCCCCCCATAACTCAGAATCGAATTTTTGTAATTGAAAAGATTCTAGGATAAAATGTTCACATTTCCACTTTTCCAGTGGGGGAAAACGTTACATGGAAAGACCATGAGCTTGTCTGTAATACTGACTTATAGCTCTAAATGGCAAAATTTACAGATAGCAAGCACTATTACATCTCCAGTTATAGGGGTCCATAATGATGTTATAAACAATGGGGTCTCACTATTTAAGAGATGTTGTAGAAAAACCAAACGCAAGGAATGGTACTCCAAAATACGTCATCTGGCACACAGTTGGTGCTCAATAATTATTTGAATCAAAGATGATGTGGGCTGTGCTGCCTTATCCTATGATTTAGGACAATCCTGTTCAGTTCAGTATATTTCAGTTCAATTCAGCAGTTTGCAAGGCACTGTATTAGGGGCTATAGAGAATAAGAAGGTACAATCTGGTAGAAGTGATTGCCAACATAAAAGATAAGTAGACATAGTATCTATAAAACAGGCAGTATTGGCCTTACAAGAGAGCTATCTAAAAAGCATCCCCAAATGGCATGATGGGGATGCATGATAGTTACTTCTAGAGTGCAGGATGTGGAAGAAACCACGTGGTCACCACAGGTAGCCCTTATTCAGTTAGGTAGAGTGAAGGTCCTAGAGGATTGGATGAGGATTTGCAGCCCAGAATAAGTATGTGGTGGTGTTATTGAAACTTTCTCTTGTAAAGGATGCTTCATGATCCATCTGGTTGGGTGAGCACAGATTTTTGTTTTTAGCCCCATGGACCTGTGTTCGGATCCTGCTTCCACTCATGGTTGGCACTGTGAAAACTGGTAAATCTCTCTGATTCTCAATTTTTCAATCTCCAAAATAGAAATAAGATTTCTATTAATACTAATTTGCATGCTTGTTTTAAGGATTAAAAGAGATAATACATATCATATGCTTAATACAGCATCTGGCATGTGGAACTCCCTCAGCCAAGACCCCTTCTCCATCTTTCTCCTTTCTCAGAGTGAGCTTACAGAAGTCAGTCAATTTGTCGGATGCTTTTGCCAAAACTAGTCCATGGGAAAAGGTGGTGATCCTGTTCTGGGCTGTTACTCTTTAGTAGCACAAGAAAAGAAAATGAATCTGCAACTAATGCGATGGGCATTTTCCAAGATGGCAGAGACCGATACACTGGAGACTGTATTGTCTGTGTTTACGAAACCTAGTGTTGATAGTCAGAGAGTTATTTCAAGCCTCTATTACACACCTGATCTAAAATTCACCTCGTTCACTGTTGAATTATATTTGAAAAGTAGCCAGCTCTTGCTTATAAATTTGTTTGACTGATAAATATTTTATTCACAATATAGCTTAGATCTATTTTCATTTCGTTTAATATTTGGATTGTTTTTCTCTTTTGCTGAAATTAAATAACAGTGTATCTGTGACTGAAGGTGGTGGTGGATTACATTTCTGAGCATTTTTATTTTCCCGTTTTGGAGTTTGAGGCTCTTTCAGTGTGAAATGCATTGTGTTGTATAGTTGTCCTTCGTATCTTGTCTTGGGAGTTTCTAGTTTCTCTTTCTTTCCTGAGGGTTTATTTTGAAACACAGAGTCCTCTTTATTTCCCAATTTTTCTTTTCTCTTTTTTTCTCCTAAGATTCTTATTGAAGACAACCAGATTGTCAGTTCCCTGTTGGACATCTTTATGTCTTAAATCCCTGTTCGATAAATATTTACTAATATGCTCAAAGCTCTAGAAGTCTCTAGTAAATCATACTCTTTATTTGCAACGTTCAGGACTTCATCGTAGTCACCAGAGCTGTACTTGTCATGAGACATTGTTTCCAATTCTCCTGATGAGTCAGAAAACCCAAAATGCTGTATTTCAAAAAGTCACAGCAAATGGGTATTTTTATTCATTTTATACAGTATATATAGTAATTCGTAGATCTGGAAAATCCAATAGATTAAGTGATAATATTAATTTAATTACAATATTTTCCTATGTTAAGTAAGAACAAATTTCCTTTTTTCCCTCTACCCTCCCTCCCTTCTGCCTCTTTCTTCCTTCCTTCCTCACCTAGATCATTTTATGAAAAGGGAAAATATGCCGTCACAGTGGCTGATTTTCCAAGATTTACTGCATTGCGTGCTCCAAATATTTTTCTCCTATTTTATTCCCTTCTTATACTGTATCTCATATTTAAATGGAATCGCAAACCAGTAAAAAAATATGGCAATCCACCTTATTTTTTTTGGCCATCCTCTCTTTTAAGAGATATACATACCATAAATTGATATTCTTCATCACATAACACATATTCACTGAGCACTTATTATATGCCAGGCACTGGGCTGGTTGCTTGACATTCAGTAGTGCACAGGAGGCCTGTGAATGAGAGTTCAGTTATAAAGCACAGGTTTTGTTTTCCAGACCAGGTAGAGTTCATACTCCGTCCTGGCGTTTGAAGAAGTTCCTTCAGCTTCACAGTTAGAAGAGTCCATTGGAGAAAACTGTTTCCTGAAGTTCCAGCACGAATTAGCAGAGATCTTTTAATCATTTAAACTGGAATTAAAAAAAAAAAAGTCATTTAAACATCCTCTCATTCAGGTACGCTTTTCTCATTCGTTAGAAAAATGGACCGTGCTGCCTGCCAGTTACGCAAGCCACCCCGGAGAGGTGTTTGAAAGCCATGCTCGGCTCTGCAGCCCTCTCCTCGTGGGGAAGTTGGTGGTAATAGTTCTCTAACAGGCATTCTTAATAAATGATAAAAATAACCTTTTAGATACTTAAATCATTTTGCCGCCAAGGGCATTTAATCAGGCCCATTGCCAAGTGCTAATTAATGATACAAGTGGAGGATTTCATTTAAATTTGTTATACTAATATGTCGAAATATAAATAGAAACTGCCAATCGAGACGAACTTGTCCAAGGGTGGAAAGCGTAAGGCGAGGGAACAGACACCAAACTTTACAATAATAGATGTGTGGAATAAAGTCTGTCTCTTTCGTCGAACATATTTGCTTATCCTGACGTATATGTTTCTGCTTGGTGTTCATCCCGAATTTATTTCCCACTACCAGCTTCTGCTGACGTCACATGGTAGGTCTCTCTGGTTTGCAAGGAAAGTTCACGGTAGGGATGTGGTGTCACTAAGGACTAATGACTAACACGATGTCTTACGTGCTCAGTGGAGCGAGGATATACTGCTAAAGGCAGATATGTCTGGAATATTTATCAACATGTTTTCCACTGGAAAGCCTCCTGGTTGGGCTTTTTTCCGCTCCCCCCTGTGATGTGTCCTGACGGCTTTATTGTGGATTAAAACCATTGGGTTCACTGAAGACAGAAGATTCTCCTGAGTGAAGGTGGCTGGGGAGGCCACACACTGTTCTGTTTTACGAGATGGGAACGAAAACGGGAAGGGCTGTTTTTTCCTCTTGCGTTAGTGAAGATATCGGATCTGTAGATCTCTGAACTGTATAGTCTGGCAACGAACTGCTTTATTTAATGAAATGAGTAATTCCGGTTAAAGAAATAAACGCTTTGAGTTAAGGAGTCGTTTACAATGATCAGTTTGATGGGATCCACTTTGCGAGGTATAGAAATAGTGAGTAGGAAGCTGTAGGCGGTCGCCACATTGAGAAACAGTGCGAGATTTAACCTGTTCTGTTCTGATGGCTTTGAGATTTCCAGGTTTAGCGCCTTTGTTTATGCGAATTTCTCTGCCCGGAGTGAGCCTCCTCCAGCTCTTTCCTCCCTTTACATCATCCTTTACATCCCAGCTCAATTCCCACATTCACTAGAAGAACTTGGAGCACTCCGTCTAGAATCAGTGTTTCACTCAGCTGAAGAAAGATAGTGAATGCGTTTAAAATCCACTGAACAAATGATATACTATCTTCTTTTACAATTGCTTGGCTACCTAGCCCTTCAAATTAGATTTCTCATTCAGGGAAGGCAGGGGCGATATCTTTGCATTTTCTACATCTTTGCACGGTGCCTCGCATACAAAAGTTACACAGTCAGTATTTGTTGATGAACCGAGAAGTGAATAGAGAGGGCTGAAGCAAATGGCCAGAGTGGTAGCTAAGCTGGTGACTACAGGGTGTCATTCTCTCTGTGAAGACAAGCTATCCTGTTCCTCCACTCTTTACTGTGGCCTGCATGCCAGATAGGGGCCTGGATGCATCTCATTAACTGAAACATTAGCTTTTAAACCACACATTCACATGGTGTAAACATCTGGGTGTGCTTAAGATAGACACACTCAGATCTGCCTTGCCGAGCGACTGCAAAATGCCTGACGAGGCTTTTCTGCTCACAGAAGATCTCAGTCAACATTCGGATTCTTGTCAGTGTGGGGCCGGCCTCCCAAGGAGATGGTATTTTTAGTTGCTCTTCTCGAGACCTGGCATCTTCCACCTGGAACTCTAGGGACAAATAGACCCGACAGACCTCTTCGCTTTACAGAGGAGGGGAGAGAGGGTTACAGAGTTTAAAGGACTTGCTCAAGGTCACTCAGCAGGCTATTGACAGAGCAAACCCACGGAGAGTGTCTGTGTTCTTCCCGCCACCTGTCTGAGTACAACATGATTCACGGATGGCTGTACTATTCGACCATCAGCTACAGACCAAACCTTTAATCCTTCGACTCTATTCTATGCTCTCTATATATCATCTTAAACTTTTTGTGATTTTCATGTATCAAGCCTTGAGAGCCTCTGTTGAATAGGCTCATAGGTGAGTTAAAATAGTTCATTTGAGGTCAGTGACAACTAAGCCCATGTGGAAATGATAATTAAAACTATTATTTTGAGCTTTTATTTTGATGTTTTGTTTTGGCAAAGATAAAAATATTACGCTCTGCTCTTGCTTGGCCGGTCCTCCTTGGGACTGATAACAGGCATTTACGATAAAGATGGATCCTGTGACTGCTCACCCATTTGTGGGTGCAAAGCAAAGGCGGTGCTGTCGAGGACCCAGAGTTCCTGCTCCTGTCCCTTACCTGTCCTGCAGGGCATGGAGCTTTCCTTCAGAGACCTCCCCAAGTGCGTGTGAGGTTTTCAAGTGAAGCCTGTCGTGTGCTGACTACCGAACTTCCAGCTTTAGAAATGAAGGAGCATTAGACTGCTTTCCTTGCTTCCTGTGATGCCCTCCGTGTTCCCAGCCCCCGAGCCCGCGGAGGGGGGCTTTCCATTGCTATTTCTGATGGTAGCAGCTCTGAGGCCACTGATATAAACTCCACGTGCTGTCTCTTAATTCTGCTAATGATGCCCACTACAGGGTTCTGAGTGGCGATGGATCCCACGCAGAAATGGAGTACGGTCCTCTCCCCGTTTCTTTGCCTCACTTCGTTACTCAGGCCCTAAAACATCACGACTTGGGTATGCAGTCACAAAAGGTCTCTTCGGAAACCAGCTCCTTCAGACCACGGGCCTAGGTCCTCCCTGGCTTGGGGTCCAATGTGAAGTCAAGGGGCAGGACAGGGGCGGGTCTCAAGATGGCCTTCTCCGTGTTTTTCGTTTCTCCTACGCACTCCCAAACTCCCCTAAAACAAAAAATAACATGCCTTAATGCTTCAGCAACATGCCAGAAGAATCTTGTGTATCGATGTATGCAAATTAGTTGTCTGAGAGGGTCACAGGCCAGTGGGCAACCCAGGAATGTGAAACTCCTTGTTCCTGCGGCTTTCACATTCCTGCTGTGGCCCACAGACTTTGACATAGGCTCCCGTATTCTCGCAGCATTTTGAAAGGTAATACTGTGTGGCAAATTTAGCAACGAGGGAGCTAGGCATTAAGTCCACGTCGAAGCTTGCTCACGTTATAAGTGAAACATCTTGGATTCCGGGCCAGGGCTCCTTACTCCTCAGCTGATGCTCTTTCCCCGGGCCTACCTGCTTTGGCATTACGTGGCAGCTCACCACATTGCAGGGTGCATAAGGTTCCCCTGGGATGCTTGTTAAAAACCGAGTCCTGGGACCCCGACCCGGATCCCAGCTATTGTCTTCACCCTCAGGTGATTCAAACCACAGGAATCTACAGGAAAAGGTGTCTGTGGGGCCCGGAGTGGAGCACGATCCACTGAGGTAAAGGCATGGGATCTTTACACCACAGTAGACCCAGGCTATTTCGGCTGGCGCTCTCATCTGGGACAAAGGTGACACAGATGGTAAGCATCCATGTTCAAGAGTGCATTTTGGTGAGCACAGCATTTCCTGAGGTGCTCGGACCATCTGCCTCAGAATAGGGCATTTATTTGAAGATCACACGTACCCTGGTACCTTCACAGTCCAACTGATCTGTGAGATTTGAAGCCCAGGAACCTGCATTTTAACCATGCCCATAGCGGGATATTATGCACAATCAACACTAGATATAAAAACAAACAAACAATAAAAAACCAGGAACAGATTTAGAAATAGCTCTTTCTCTACTGCTTCCAAAATTAGTCTGTGTTTGAATTACCAATAAATGAAAAATATGACAAAGGCGTCTCTAGGCACTGTTTCAATTAAATTTGTTATCTGGCCTGTGCCTACCTGTTCAAATCAATCCAACAGAGTGGATGGCGATGAGAACACTATGAGAAATAGACGAAATCAGAGCGTATTAGATTGATCCTCCCTGCCCCGCCCCCAGGTCAGCGAAGTGCACATTTCCTAGCTGTTTTCCCCCACAGGCTTTCAAAAGAGATACTGGGGACAGGAGCCCTGTGAGAATGCAATTGATTGAAACTGCACGAATATTGGAGCATAAGGGCTAGAATTAATTAGCATCCTTAAAACAGCAGCACTAGGCCCTTGAATTTGGGGAACATATGAATGGTAACTGTTGATTTCTCAACCCAAAGCAGAACATCTGTTCTTCTGCAGAGTCTAGCGAAGATTGCCATGCAGAGTCAGGTGGGGGTGGCGTTGGTAGGAAATGCAGCTCATATCATAGCTGTCCATTTGGATTTATTATTAGACAGCACTCAGTATAATTGCTTTCTCAAGAATTTTTGGATGTCTGACACATACCCTGTACATCTCGTGGGGTTTTATTGGACCTTCATCCTCTGTAAAGTTATTCCAATCAGAAATGCACATGAGAAGCATCCATAAAATGTAACGAACAGTCTGTATTTGGAATAAATTTTACATTAAACGCAAGTCACTGATTCCCATCAAGTCATGCTTTCTGTCTCCTGCCCGCCTGCATCTTTGGGAAATACAAACACGTCGGTGGAGAAAGGAAAGGTTGCTGGTGAAGCCAGGGAAAGGAATGGATACAGATTAAGCTGTTTCTCAGGAAGGAAATGACCGTCTCTAAGAATTAGATGACAGTAAGGTAACGGCAAAGAAAAGTTAAAAATGAACAGAATTATTAAAAGTATCCAGTATAGACTCTGATCTCATGTGTAATTATACATCAAGTGTCATCTTTCTATCATTCATTCCCTTTCATTTTAATTCCAGTCAGAGAGACCTTGGATAGCGTGCCAGCATTGCCACATACTTGTTCTGTGATCTTTGGGAATTACGTTTTTCGTGTAGGGAGAGTTTGTGTAAAACAGAGATAATAATGCCTTCCTTTCAGGGTTCTTGTAAGGATGAAAATGAAATAATATGCACAAGGGGCTAGCAAAGTGCCTGACATAGACGGTCTTTAAAAGGCTAGTTTCTCCTCTTCTTCCTCTTATTTCTACTGAGGGCTGTGCAGCTGATATTTTTATGTTCAGACCTGATAGAATTGGATTATTTAGTTGCTGCTTCACCAAATTAATTGGAAAGTGAACGGCTGACTACATTAATTTTCTGTCTGGTGCTCTACAAATAAATAAAGGTTTCTTGCTATAGATCGAAGAGGGTGGGATTGGTTCAGTCAGGAATGAGGAGAAAGAGGATGCTTGAAGAGCAGGTTCATTTTTATGAAATAGGTTAGTTTTTTTTTTTTCCTCTTGTGATTGAAATGAAAAATCATTCACTTTTGTTTCATTCGCTTTTGTTTCATTTTCTGCCATGTGTTTGGACACCAGAAGCATCTTTCAAGTCTACGTGGGAGGAGGTTTAGGAATGGCGGGGTGTGAGCTGGGGGGAGGCGCTCATACGGTCTTAGGGTTCTGCTCCTTTTGTTTTTCCTTTTGGGGGCTGATATGTCAGTGGGCTTTAAAAATATTAAATCTGCTTCCCATTAGTATTTTCAAATGTTATAGACTCTAGAGTTTACTTCAAGATATAAAGGGACCTACTGAGTGTGAAACGAAAGGAAGGAGATCAACAATCAGCTTTAGATCATTATGGAGTCATTAGGCGCTTGGCTTTTTCCAATTTATACTTCAACGGTTTGATTTCTAGAGTTACGTATAGCTGGCTCGAAGGTGACTGATGAACGCTGTCGTGGTATAGCTAGCAACTCTGACTTCTCAAGCCATTTATGAATTAAATTAATTCAGCCTGATGATCTTATTTTTATAGCCTCCTTTAATGGCGAGTACCTTCTCTATGATAGGGAATGCTTATAAGATTTCAGATTTTACCTGGCAATCGTAGACAGCATTTCTCTTAGCTGCTTTATCATTATGGCTGGAAATTGGAATTCCTATATGCCTGGAGGAGAGAGTGAATTTAAAAATTAAAGTTAAGCAACATTTTATATGTTCAGCTTTTATGGAAGATTCTCAAAATACTTTTCAAGGGTTCCTCATGCCTCAACCTCAGGTAGGAGAGGGCCATCATTTTATAGGACAAACCAATACTCTAAGTTAGCGGTGAGCTTTTAGCAGTCGCTTCCTGCTTTATTTCTCCTCTATAAAGACGAAATAGAGGCACAGAGACATTTTAAGCAATGGTGCTTTCCGATTAAGTGATAGAAATGAAATTAGCACCAGGATTAGGAATTGACACTGACCTGCCACTGAAAATAGACCAAATCTACTTCCATAGAGATATGGAAATGATCAAATCTGGGCTTTTCTGCAGTGGTCTGTCTGTCTGTCTGTCTGTCTGTCTGTCTGTCTATCTATCTATCTATCTATCTATCTATCTATCTGTCTATCTCATCAATCACCTATCTATTGCCAACATTTGAGTTCAGCCTATGCTCTTTGCTAGTGAAGCTGTAATGAATATAGCTCTCGTATAGGACTTAGAAGATATTGAAAGAAACTAGATTAAAAAAAATAGAGAGCGCCTGTGCAGGCCCAGATAACCTGGCAACAAAAACAAATCCATTCTCCCGATACCTTTTCCGTGCCTCCTCGCACAAGGTATATCTTTCCCTCTTGGCAGGTTTTTTGTTTTCTCTGGGGTTCTTTTTCTGAGTCAGTGCCAGAAGGAAGACACACAGGTGTCACAAGTGTATTTTTTCTGGAGCCTCAAAAGGAAATTTCAAGCAGATTTTGTTAGGAAATGGTATTCATTGCTGAACTGCAAATTAGATTGCAAGTGCTTTGGGCATTCTTAGTAAATTATACAGCTAAAACCTGGAGCTATACTAAACCCTTTGAATTTCATTTGACTGCTGGCAGCCATCAATAGTTAAAAGATTTTAGAAATCCTGAGCACTAATGCTTGAATGTGCTGGTAGGGGATGTGGTAGCAAAGACAGGTGGCTTAGGGAGCCCAATAAAACACAGGCCTTTTACAGACTATTCAAAAACTAATACAATAAAAATAAATATACTGCATAATATCATAAGTAGCGCTCGTGTAATCAAGGCACGCATGCACACACACACACACACTCACTCACTCACACACACACAGCCTTAAGAGGTGCGAGTTCATTTTCCGACTTCTGAGTTATAACTAGAACGATGTGCCTCTCTGCTCTGCAGTCTTCATTCTGGGAAGCCTTGTTTTCCCTCGGATTGCTGGTCCGTGTCCTTTTGCAGGCTAATGCAATATTCTCTTCTAACCTGACAATAACAGATTAGCAGGTTTCTTGCCTAATGTAATTCCGGCTGAGCAGGGAACCCAACGTTTGCCTTAAACAGTCCTAAGCATTTTTCGTATGAAATTCAATTAAACTATTTCCTAGTCTAAGAGTCTGTTCGCTTTCTTACCTTTCAGCGGAATGAAGTTTTCCTTCCTGTTAAAATACTTAAAAGCAAGCAATCGAAGTAAAGGGGGTGCGGGGGAGAGCCAGAGGGTGAGGGCCGGAGGGGGCGAGCCATGCTGTTTGGCACAGTCAGCTAATTGTTTCAGCCTTGGTTTTTCTGTTCCCCTTGAAGATGAGCTGTATTTTAATTACCGCATGAAAGATTTGTCTTGATTAGATGGCTGGGAGGTGTCAGTGCTTGTGAAAGAGATGGAAATGCAGGAAAAGTGGATTTATTTTAGAGACTTTCTAGGTCCTCCCTGTGCCCTCGCCACCACGGACCTCACCTTTTAGTTCAGGCTCCATTTCCAGTACGAGAGGAGCCTGGAGATGTTTATTGACACAGGGGTCTGGAATAGGATCCTCTTTGCTTGGGATAAGGAATGTAGGGGTGAGAACTTTGGTGGAGTGTGCCTCAGAAGAGATTAGATAAAACCTCTCCGTCTTCATATCATGAGAGAGAATCACCATGCAGTGTGGCCTGGGCCTTCTGCTCTAGTTCCTGAGATTGAAAAACAGATACTTTGCCAGTCAAGTGTAGACACTGTGTAGGTGAGGTGGGTAGGTATAAAGGTAAAGAAGGCTGAAACCCTCTGCACTGGCCATTGCTCATAGTTGGTGGGGGAGGCCAACAAATGGGTATTTTGCTGCACGGACATGCAAAGCTGCTCCAGGAGCACAGGGCATGGGAAGCCCAAGGTCACCGCTTGGGCGTGGTTGGGTAAGGCTTCTTGGAGAGGGTCACGCTTGTGCAGTGTGATGAGGGACAGATGATGAGGGGGAGGGTCATCCTATGTCAATGGGATACGGACTGAAAGGTATTCAAAAAATTTAGCGATTAGATGGTCACTGGTCACATCGGTGAGAGCGGCTGAGGGGAGCGCTGGGGACAGAAGCAGGTTGTCCCGTGTGTGGCAGAGAAAAGACAGCGCAGGAAATCTTTTGGATTTTTTTTTTTAAGAAGTTGGCTTGTGGAGGAAAGGAGAGAGAGATTCCCAACGAGAGTGTTTTCGGTCTAGGCTTGCAGGTAAAGCGAAGGAAAAAGTCGATATCTACATATCTCAGGCCCCGAAGTATTGTTATTAAAGAAAAACCAGACTCCATTTAGTGTGCATATTTCAGATAACTAACACGATTAATGAAATCGGAAGACCGTTGCTCAACTCTCATTTTTTTTTTTTTTTTGTCTCTATAACGCAGCCTTTGAAGGGAAATACTCCACACAGGGAATCTATAAAATTATCTTCTCTTTACTCTGGACATTTTTTTGAATTTTTTAAAATAGCAGAGATAAAGGACCTCCTTTAGTTTAATGCATCAATTTAAAATAACCGTATGTGATATAAATGAGTTTAGCATCTCATATAGCTAGAGAAGCAGTAGATATTTCACCTAGGGTAACATTTAGTTATATAAAGAGCTTTTTTTTTTTTTTAACACACAAAATACATATTATTCATTCATCTTTTAAAATGATAATTTCCAGCTTCTTTATAAAAGTCAGTATGAGACCCACAAATACTCTCCCCCTCTATTTTGTCATTGTTGTTTGTTCGTTTGTTTTTCTTTTTAGTATTAAGCCACATAACATTTTCAGTTCTCTCAAGGAACAGGCGTTCAAATACTGGTTGTGCCAGGGAGATAAACAGAGCCCTCTAAGATAATGGAGAAAAAACAATCGGAAGTTAATTTTTAGAACCAGGTAAGGAGGAAACGAAGGACCGTTTGGGGACGTGGGCGTCTGTGTGAGAGCGAATCGGCCCTCGCCTGACGCTGGGTTCAGGTCGATTGCGGAATACGTATGTGCTTCGTTTGGCCATTAAGCTTTCAATGTCCAGCACCACTGCCACCAAGCTGAAATGGGTAAAAGGGTAAGGAAAATGTTAAAACTGAAAAAAAAAAAAAAGTTGCTAATTCTGGAAAACTTTCTGTCATACAATGGCATATTTTTTTCATAGAAAACATAATTTTTTCTATCATTACCACTAGAATTTGTTTTACTTAAAGTAAGCAATTATTGAATGCCTGATGAATATGTGGTCTATCTATGGCACCTTTGTTTATATTTAGGTAGATGCTATTTTTTTTTCCCATTTCTACTTCTTGAACTTTTTAGTTTTGGAAAATAGCAGGGACATTTTGAGGTCCTGAAAGATTAGTACCTGGTGAAGCTGAATTTTACGGGATGTGGCTATACTGTAATAAATCTGATTGGATTATTTCTAGGCTGAAAGTATACATGAATCTTTTAAAAAATTTAATAAAATTTGAGAAAAAATTACCTCCAAATCGGGAAGTGAATATCAGAAATTATAGTGCAATGTTTTAGTGGGAGACACTGAGGAAGGAAGTGACTAGAAGGCTTGATTTGAAATAGTCACATACACAGAAGAAGCCACTAGACCTCCAGACTCCAGGGGGAGATGCCCAGTTATTTAAAGAAAGAAAGTCTGAGTCACATAGCAAATATATATACCAAGAAAAATTTACATTGATAATTATTTTCTGAAAAGTAATTTTAATAAAAATTTTATATTAATTTTTATGAAGCTGAGAAGCTTCTTGAACTTAAAACAGCTAGAGATCACTGAGGATGATTGGCTCGGGTTTGCCTTTTATCATTATCTATTTCATTGTACTTATATATTTTATACGCCTGAAATATGTTTGAATATTTATAAATGTTTATCTATTTATTTCATTGGGGACAGTGATTCACAATATTCATATAAAGGGAGTGTTATATTATTGAAAATCAGCAAATCATAAATCAGTTTCCCTCCAGAACTCCTCGTATTTTCTTAGGTTGTGATGAGAATGGAATGTTTTCTTAGAAAGGAGACACAGATAAAGTCTTTCTACGTAAGGAAAGTCTTGTGACTTTGCAAAAGGAAAGACCAAAAAGTTCTTGTTGATAAGTCTAGAAGAAGCAATTAGCATCTTCTAGTAAAGGGACAGATTTTAACCTGTTACTCAGTGCAATAGAAGACATTTAAAGCCATACCATGCATGGGATATTAGAATCTGTTCTCTGGGCCTGCCTTATTACTGGCTGTTATTCAGTAAAACATAAAAGAGTTTCAGTTCAATTTATCTCCTTTGTATTTGTCGTGGGGGAAAAAAGCCATATGAACCACTAATCTAAATTTATAGTTATTTCGCAAAAGACGGAGGCTTGAAAGAATCTTAAAAAGTTAATGCAGTTAACATCCTGTCAGTCAATTTATGATACTGCCTCAAAGAAAAGCAGTTTTAGAGAAATGATTATTTCTCATAAGGTCTGAAAAGGCCTGTCTTGCCTTTCTTGATTACAAATTTAAAATGAAATATGTGGACAGATGGAATGTCAGAGGCATCTGTTGAATCAAATCATGGCCATCGCTAGGGTTTATGTATATGTGTAACTATGTGGGAGTGTGCCATTTCTGTGGAGTATACCAACTCAAGATAGGTCACAGAAGGACACATTTTTTTTTTTTTCCAAGCCTTAGAAACCTAATAATTTTAGGCTATTGCGTTTTAGGTTAATTGCATATTGCCTAAGTAGATTGATCTGGTGTGTGGAATTATAATTACTATAAATAATGCATATTTAGACATTTTAATTTGATAGTTTTGTAGGAGAGCATGACAAAGAGAAATGAGTTCATTGTTTATTCTGTGTATGGAGGCTTCTGGTAGGGCAAAATTAGGGTATTTATTATATGTACTGAGTTTGATAAGTGAAATGAACTCCAGTAAACATGTGGTCAAGTAAAATGGAATTTTTTAGGGATGAATATTTAAAGAATATTTAGGATTCTTACTGGGGACACTTGTATGTCTGTGCTCCAATTCAGCCAAATCTTGATGAATCAGAAACCAATTCTACTGCCTTAAAATCACCCAGGGCTGCCTCTGCTGCCAGTCATTTCACGTCTTATTAGCATAATCCTCCAGCATATGGAAGGGAGTGGAGAGATAAAACTGAAATCAGCTTTGTTCCTTGCTAACAACTCTGGCAAACTGTTGACACTTCTGGCTAAAATGAAATTTGGGGCTTCTCTGTGGATTTTTATTATTTGGGCTGTCCTTGTCTCTACAGATAATCATCAGTTCACTGCATAATATATACCAGATGCAACCTGGCTCATTTTTTTTTTGAATGAGTAATCAGAGGTAGTATAAATTGACCCTTTCACTTGGGAAAAATAACTTGAGAATTCACCCAGTTCAAAAAATGGATGTATTCTTAATCATCAGGTTTCAACGATAAAGAATTTGGAGAAAAAGCAGGGCACTTCCCTTCTGCTTTTTCAGTAGAAAATATACATTCTAGTTATCTTGAATATCCACCAAAAGGGGCAATTCAAGTTGGGTTGATCCTACATTTAAATGAAATTGAGTAAGAAATAACATCTGCAAAAACAACTCATATTAATTCTCTCCTCACTTCTTTCTTGTTTCCCAGCAACTGTGCCAATAATTAATATTTAGTTGTTTGAAATGTAAAAGTAGTAACTTAAAAGCTTTTATTTTTATTTTAAATAGCCCATCTTCATTGTGCAATGTCCCAAAATATTAACAAGTCAATAAAGAGTTTGATTTTTGTAATTTTGCTTACTTATGCTTTTTATGATAACTTTCCCAGATGGACTCATACTGTTCATATTGTTTTATAATCTTTTTTAGTTAACATATCATGTCGTTAAATGGTGGTTCTGTAATACTACTTTTAAATGGCATGTAGCGTTCCATACCAATATACAAGAATTTATTCAGTCCCCTAATGCGGGACATTTGGTTATTTCCAGTTTCTTTATTACTATAACCAAATACAGTTTGAATATACTTATAGCTAAATCTTTGCATAAATCCATGATTTTTTTTTTTTCCAGGAAAAATTCCTCTATGGGGAATTGATGGGTCCAAGAGTATATACACATTCTAAAGGCTTTTTAAAGGTATTGCCAAATTGTCTTCCAGAAAGGTTACATCTATTGATAGTTATGTTTGCGATAATTTAAAGATGGACCGAAGTCATGGGGCAAGGTTTCTGGGATATGCTCTGTGGGTGGTTATTTGAACCCAGCCAGTGAAACGAACCTGTCTGTGTGTAGACACAGCCTGGGGCTCTGGTTCTGAGTGGCACTAGCTTATTTTTCTTCCCTTAGATCTCGCCTTAGCTTGGACACCTTGAGAACAGGTCTGGTTTCCTTCTGGGACTTGAGGACTCTGTCTGGCCCCCAGGAGGTGGGAATTCCTCTCTGGAAATGGGTTGCGCCAGGTCTGCCATCTCTCCTTTCCCCCCTCCCCCAAGGCATGAGTGTCTTCATTTTCTTGAAATCTTTAAGATCTCTGTGTGTCACAGGCAAGACCATGTCCACGCACTGCCCACGGAATATCAGAGTCGGTTATGGCTCCGAAGGTGGGAGCCCTGGTACCAGCCTCACCAAAGAGAGGTCACCTGGAGAGAGACGCATTTAGAGGTCAGAGAGCTGTGGTTTTAACTGCCACCGAAACCTGTTGCAGTGGTTCGAGAGCGCTCCCTTTCTGCGTCCAGTGGCGGGAGCCTTTTCTGTATCATCATTGTTCTCTGAGCAGAGAAAAATTTTCACTATGCTTGCAGGATCCCAAAGATACAGAGAGTCTTTATTTAAAAGAGAAATTTTAAACAGAAGCTACATTTAGGGCTATATAAAAACATTGTGGTTTAATCAATAACATTAATAGATACCAGAAATTTCACCTCATTTTCAGAGTACCAGCTGAAAAGTCCTGTTTAGGGATCTGTTTCCTCGTGTCTCCACAACCCCCATTAGCCGTAATGGCTCTTAGGCATGTGTTCTAAGCGTGAAACAGACCACCACGACAGCCGCAAGACTATACAGCTGCTAATTTAGGGTACTTTCCTCTTAGAGTCTCTCTCCACTGTCCGACCATATTCCTCCCTGTCACAAAGTAAGAAAAAAATATATACTCTATGGTCTTCCCACAACTCCCATTGGGGTTGTACTTCATACTCATGTTAGATCGTAAGATAAAAGCATATTAGAGAGCTGTGTTAGGGACAGAAAAGTTTCTCTTCTCGACTGCATACCATGTTTACAAAAACAGACAGCTGTGATTTGCTAATTTAATTAGTGAGATTATATATTCCGATGCCTACCTCCATCTCCATATTCCTTCCAAATTTAATAATTTAGGATTTTAAAAAAATATTCTTTATTTATCAAAGGTTAAAAAAAAGTCTGTTCTCTATATGACTCTGTAGCTACAGTGACCAATGTCTTGGAATTTTCAGTTTTAATTTCAAAAACACTTTTCTCTTGGCCTCCACTGTATTGAATATAAAAATGTTTTTCAGGACGTAAATCACCTTCCTTTTGTTTCAGAAAATGTAATCACTATACTTAACGGTTAAAATACTGCTCGCGTGCCTTTTCCACAATCCCTAAGCCTTCACCCTGAGACTATCCCCAATACTCCCCATCCCTCTGGAATAGATAGACTCGGGCAAGCATCCAAAAACAATGCTTGGATTTGTAGGGATGAACCCTCGAATAACTTATTCTCAGGGTTCAAGTTCTGTTTTTCGGTGGTGTGTTATAAACCCAGGTGAACAATAAGAAATAAAGACAGCACATGTGTGCCCTTATTGGGAGATGCCATCAATGACAGGGGGCCTTAGTTTTCCGCTTGTGTCCCTCGGCCACTGGACTCAGTGGGAAGTCATGTGTGAAGGGTGCTCTCCAGCCCCCTCGCTGCCCATGGGAATCATCATAAAGCAGTCTGCCAGCAGGAATGTGTGAGCAAATGACAAACGGTACCTGACTCCAGGGGAAAATAGACTTTGGGAAGCTTTTAATGCCAAGCTTTATAATGTTTAGGATGAAATACTGCATCAGATTTCTCATGAGGACGGAAACGACCTCAGATCAGTTTAACAAAGCATTTTCCAGCAGAAGAGAACATGCCTGAATAGAAAAAGAAAATCACCTACTACTTAAAGCTTAGCGAGGGCTTCCTTTCCTACCTATTGCTGGCTCTCCCTGCTCTTTCATCCTGACTCCCATTCTATAACTCCCAGCCATGTTCACTTTTTCAAAACTCTGTCTGTGTGGATTTTCTGAGTTGGTCCTGAGAGCAAATATTCTGCCCCATTGAACTCAAAAGCACTCTCATGATTGTCAAGTCATGTACACAAGTTTATTTTTTTTTTGGTTCATAAAACACGGGTGCCGTAGTTATATCTCATCAATCGTCAACCTCGTCTTGTGCTCTTTTAAAGTGTATCTCAGCTCTACCTTATCCTCTCGGTTCTCCTTGTCACCATCTTAGCCCAGATCTTTATTTCCCGCCTGGATTAATGCCATTCTTTTTGTACTCTTTTTACCTAGTTCGATGAGACTAGAAAGGGCAGGTTGGATGCAAGAGATATTTTCAAAGTAAAAATCACGTGACCTGGAATTTGCTGTGAGGATAAAGGCACCAGTGATAATTCTTAAAGAATTCCAACCTCATCCGGGTGAAAATCTGCCAGGGACGTAGAGAGGAATCCTGCTGTTGATGGTTAACAAAACTACACTACCATTTGAATGGCTTGATTTAATTTAATATCTTAATTTAATCTAAGACTCTGATTCTGAGGATTTCCCCACCATCATGTTGGCTTTGATGTCTGTCTACAGTAACTTGCTGTGGCATTCTTCTTCTCTTTGGTACAAAAGAATATACAAAATGAAGAATTAGGAATAGTATTTAAATATATATTCCAGTTCCTAAATTCTATGAATTTCTGATTGGCATTGTTAGGAAATAAATGATTATCTATCTATCTATCTATCATCTTTACTCCTAATTATATCACTATCTATTTCAGAATGGAGATCTTTTAATGTCTTTTTTTATGTCTCATGAATCTGATATGATAAAGGGAACAGGGTAATAATCAATATTATTGATTAGGCTTCAATAATGAGGAAGAGGCTACACTGACTATTCATGATTTAATTTTTCTTTTAAATTTTTTAGTTATCTTAGTGAAAAGTTGACTTGACGTTACTTTACCCTGTTTGGGATTTTCTGTCGATGTGTGAAGAAGCTCCTATTTGATGTATTCGGTGAAAAGATGTGGGCTGGGAAGGGAGAAAAAAATCATATCTTAAGACTTCTTGCAGGGTATTCCAGAACCCGTCTCCCCTTGGCTGCTTATGCGGTTGAGGTTGGCGACCCTGAAATTAGAGCAGATTAGGTTTCCTTGGCTTCAATCTACTTTCATATAATGAGAATGTTTTCAAAATAGCTCAATCTGAAGAAAACATGACTGAGAAGCCCATTTATTTTAATGCCTAAACTATAGTGAACTCTACTTTTATAAAAGTTAATCATTTTTTTCTTTTTTTCTAGAAAAGTTAATCATTTTTATGGAGTTTACTCTTTCCATTGTAGAAGTAGCACATGCTCATTATAAAAAATTTAAAAATATAAAATAGACCAAGTGAAAAAATTTCACTTATATTCCAGCTACCCAAAGATAAAGAGGGTCAGCCTTCAGTTAGTATCTACCCAGCCCCCGTGAAAAATATATACTTTTAGTATGATTTTTGTACCTGCTTTTTCTTAGGCAAATTTTTAACGGCTTCATAATACTGCATTTAATCACTACAAGTTACCTCTGACATACTCGTTGGGCATTTAGGTGATATGCAATGCAATTTTTTTTTTTTATCCTAGATAATGCTATAATGAGGATCTTTGAGCTTTTCCAGTAATTAGGATTAATTTCTTAGGATAGATTATGCAAAGTGAATGTTTTTAAAGCTCATAATAAATGTTGCCAAATTTGTTTTTAAAGTTTTTCCATAAGTATGTGTTTGTCTTTTTCATCTCACCCTTATCAGTGCAGAATCTTCTTAAAAAGATAGTAATTTTTTAGGCAAAAATTGCATTTAATTTAGTTTTCCTTGATTTCTAGTGATGTTTATAGTTTCCCAGTGCTCCTTATAATTTGCTTGTTGAGTGTCTTCTTTTGTGAATTATTTGCGTGTATCTTTTGGCTGCTTATCTATCACAACCTCAGTGGCTTTCACTTTTTACAGAATATATTTAGTAGATTCTTCATATGTTGAACATTAGTCTTTGTAACATGTATTTCGACTTTTTACTGTTTCTCTTTTTATTCAGGTTATTTTTTTCTTAACATGCAATATTTTAAACTTTTATATAGTAAAACCATAATTCCCCAACTTTCTTCGTAATTAAAAAAAAAAATTCTGCCTAGATATTTACCATCTCCCCAAACATTGCCCCCTACCAATCAACTGAAGATTTTAAAAGACTGTAATTAAGATTTTTTTTTTTATATAGGAAACAAAAATCTTGGAGATTTTTTTTTTTTTGGGAAAATAGCTATATTTTGTTATATAATTACAATAAAATCATCCAGAAAAAAAAGATTTGTGATTTAACTTTTTATTTCCTCCTCTGAGGCTGCATCTCATAATGTTTTACATATGGAAATTACTCCTGAGAGCAGTGGTTCTTAACCTAGGAGAATTTCGTCCCTAAGGGACAGGGGGCCAGTGTCTGGAGCCGTTTTTGATTGTCATGACTTGATGGGGAGTGGGGGGTAGTCCTATTGGCATCTAGTAGGTGGAGCCCAGGGGTGCTGCTAAGCACCCCAAACTGCACCCGAGTAATTGCCCAGCTCAGAAGGTCGGCAGCGCTGCTGTGGGAGAGCCCGCCCCCGAGTTCGGGTGAGCACTCGGCTCTATTGGCGGGAGAGAAATTTAGTGTCGAATAATTTAAAAGTTGCTATTTCTTTTTCTCTTCATCTGTCTTTTTCTCTGAGTAGAGAGTGCACTGTTTCTACTTTGTTTCCCTCGAGTATTTTAGTGATGTTTGCTTCGCTTTGGGAGTTTGGCCAGCTTAGCGGGGTGTGTGCTGGGTGTGGGGATTGTGCTTGAGCTTCATCAGTGTGTTAATTTTCCTGCCGTGGGGACCCTGTCGTGGACCGGCTCTGGGGCATGATGACCTCTACTTTCCCATTTCCATCCCTTTCTTGTTTGGAGTGGAAAACCTGGAAATCATGATATGATAAGTTTGCATGCAACTGAGAGACATGTCATCGCGTTTGGGCAGAGCTGCTTCTTCTGGGCTGTTCCCCCCAGTCATGCTGGCTGAAGGGAAAGGGGTCAGAAGGGTTTGTCTCACATAAATTCCTCAAGGGAGAACCTACAGTCAAGTTTGGGAGAGTCAGCGCCATTACATAATCTGGACATAGGCATGGAGGAGTGAATAGGAAATACAAATGAGAGTCAAGTGGAAGCTGAACTGTGCTTCAGGAGTTGCCACACGCTGCATGGGAAGAGCTGGGCTATCTTTGCTCAGGAAAACAGGGCAACAGCCTTTATTTAAGTATATTCCGACTATGCAGGATGCTCATTCATATTCTGTAAAAACCAACCATCTAGTCACCGAACAAGCAAACAAACGAGTGTTTTTTTTAGTCTAAAATTTCAGAGCAATTTAAATGAATTTAAACAAATCAAAATAAAATTAAATTGGATTCTTTGTTGTAGGATTTCCAGAGGCTTCAAATGACAGTTTGCAGTGGGGATTTGGAAGCGGGCATGTAGGTTACTGCCCTCTGCACTTACTCTAGCTGAGAAGCCTTGCGTTTCACGAGCGTCTTGCAGACAGAGCTGGTGCCGCACCAGCGGCTTTCATCCCTGGCTGCAGATCTGAACAAAAATGGTGGTGTGGGTGGGACTTAAAATCACCAGTCTTACACCCTCCAGTTTCTGATGAAAGTGGTCTGGGTAAAGACATTAGCTTGCATCAGAAGCCCCCTTGGGAACGCCACTGTGCAGCTGAGGACGGGGACCCCCACACCGAGGAAACACGCTGAGATAATGCAGAACATTTCTTCCAGACTTGTCAGTTCATGAGGATGGTCCGAGTGCTCATTAAAACTGTGTTCTGGGGGTCACTCTTGGCGACTGAGACTCAGCCGGTGAGGCCAGTTCTAGAATATGGATGTTCGGCAGGACCTCTGGGTGATGCTCATACTCGGCAGGCCTGAGCAACAATCTGTTGTCTGGTAGCCTCTGATGACGATGCCTTCATGGTGGAGGGAGCGTGGCTGCTGGCCACCTCTGGAGCACTGCCGAGTCTCACCCTGAGTGCCTTGAATATCTGTTTTTGGTCCCTTGCAGGCCCCAAACCTCTAAGTATTATTATTATTTTTTAAATGAACGGATGGATCCATCCATAAAAGCTTCCTGAGTATTTGGCACCCAGAAAGTCTTCCCTCCCTTCCTTCCCCCACAGGAGATTACTGGTTTCGAAGAAGTTTTGGAAATGAAATAGATGGCTGGTCTCGAGTATTAAAAGACAAATGGACAAATGGGTAGGGAGTGGTGGGGGAGGGAGGGGAGAGAGATTTCAAAGTGTAATAAGGAGAGAAGACCTGGATCATACAAAAAAGACCTGACTTAAGATGGAGCCTTTGGGTTATGGGGAGTGGGGAGGTAGACGGGGTAAAAAAAAGTCAAGTATATGGTGACAGAAAGAAATCTAACTATGGGTGGTGAACACACAATATGTGTATATATATATATATATGTATATATATATATATATGTATATATATATATATATGCTTTATTGTTCAATTGTACACCTGAAACTTACTGGATTTCGTTAACTAATGTCACCATAATAAAAATAAGTAAGTAAGTAAGTAAGTAAGTAAGTAAGTATCTTCCCTAAGTCAGAAGCCACACCCAGTGCTTGGTGGCTTGCAAATCTGCAGATTCTGGAGGTGAATTTCAAATTAGGCCGATCTTGAAGCAATAGTTATGCTAATGCTAAAATATTGCATAAAGCCTGTTTATACTTTTTATCTGAGTTCCTTCTAGCCTTCTAAAGCCCAAGTCTGGCAGTTATTTTAAAAAGAGGTCAAATAAGCAGGCTGAAGTTGCAAAAGATTGTCGCCGTTTCCATTAAAGCTACTAGGAGCTGTTATCAGCTAAGTGGTAGATGCTGACTGTAAGTGACTTTAAGAGGTAGAAAACATTTATCTGGGCAACGCCCTTTAAGGAACAAAAGCTATCCTTTTGTATTATGGGAATCAAGACCTGCTCACCCGGCATGGGCATGGTTTACTGAAAAAGAATCTGGGGATGGGTCTTCTGGGTCGGGAGATCTGATAAATATTTATTAGGCTGTTACTCAGTACGCTCCCCTGTGCCTGACTCTGCTGGGCAAAGAGTAGGTAACAATGAAAGTTTGGTTACTTCCGAGGAGATAGACGGGGGTGTCTATTATTTAAGGCTGTACCCCAGGTGAGTACATCTGTGTTCTATACCATGACCCCCCACCCTTCTTGTGTAAAAACGATTAGATGGGAGTCAACAGCACTCATCTACCAGAGTCGCATGTGACACAGAACCACAAGACCAGAGGGACCAGTCATATTCTTCCTTCGGGAAGTTGGAATTGGGAAGCTGAGAGATGACCCCTGCCAGCACCAAAGGCAGAAGGTGAAAGGCGACTTTGAGAGTTAGTGATACAGGGCAGGCTGTGGTGAGCTTGGGGGCTGAGGTGAAGTCGGGGGAGCTGACGGGGAGAGAGAGAACAGTATGGAGTGACATGCAGACAGAAACAATGGTGTTGTGGTCTCCGGTCTGTTACTGGGAGATGGAGAAAGGCTTCAGTTTCTGATGGCTCTTCCTGTTGCTGTGAAGCTCCCTGCATTTCTGCGATTGATGTCGCTCAGCTCGTTTTGGCTGGAGGGCGTCTCTGCTCTTTGCAGAGGAAGTAGAACAGAAGACAGAAAAAGCAGTTACCCAGTCTTGTTAAGAGCCCTGAAGGGGGCACACTCGTGCTGCAGGACAATGTGGGGACATCCTAGCCGACTGGGGCCAGGAGGACCTGGGGACGCCCTAGCGGACTGGGGGAGGCAGGGAAGGACTCCTGGAGGTGATATGTAAGATGAGAACTGAACAACAAGAAAGGGTTTGCTGGGCAAAGGGGCTTGGAAGAGAGTTGGGGGACAGCATAGGCGATGTCCGGGTGAGGAGAGGAAGCATGACACTCTCAAGGAGACTTGAGAAATTTCGAATGATGGCAGAGATGATGACAGTTAAAAATGGTGAAATTGGAGACAACGATAGCTCTAGTGAATCCTGCTAAGGATTTAGAGATTTATCCTGGGGCAAAGGGGGAAATATATAAAGATATTAAGTAGCGGACTTCAGTAATACGATTTGCTTTTGGGAAGATCCCTGTGGCTGCAGTAGGGGCACACTAGGTTGGAAGCTGGGGGACAGGTCGGGAGGGCGTCGTAGCTATCCAGGGGAGAGGCGAGGAGGTCTGAATTAGGGCAGGAGCAGAAGGGGCCGGGAGAAGTAGGACAAGTTCAAGGCTACAGGGAAAGCAGAGCTGCCAGAGACTGGTCATTACTTAGAGTCAGGGATAAGGGCGACAATGGAATTAAAACGAGCCCTAGGTTTCCAACTTGGGTATTTTCACGGATAGGTCTGTAGTGTGCCTTGGGATTGAGCAAGGTGATATTGGACAGAGTAGTTTTATTGGAGTGACGGGCTCGGGAAGCCAGAATATAGAAGGACGAGGTGTGAAGGGAGGTGAGCAAGCGACCTGGAGGTGAAGTCTGGCTCTGAAGGAAGGGGAGGGGGTGGGGCGCAACCCGGGGATGGCAGGATTTGCAGAGAGGAACAGCGGTGCGTTAGTGCAGATGACGCGAGGCCAGTCCGCAGGGGCTCATAGCCTTGGGTCTGTGAAACTGGGACAGAGATGTCAGTCATGGAAGTACGGAGGAGGAGCCAAGGGAACTCAAACGGTTTTCTGGAGGAGGTGACAATGAGTTGGGGCCAAGAATCAGGGAAACTTTGTTGGATTGGGAAGGGGCGGAAAAGGGGAAGCTGTATGAGAGGGAACATGGAACAGGAGGGGATTGCGAGGAAGGGAGAGTGTGGGCCTTGTAACGGGCCTTCCAGGGGGCATTGCAAGGGGGCCGGGCAGACAGCCGGATCCGAACCTCTGTGTTCACCGTGTTTGTCAGCAAGGATTTGGGCAAATGTTAAAAACAGCCATTGTGCTGAAGACTGGCTTAAGAGTTCTTGCAACGATGCAGACTTTTATGAATACGAGAGTCGTTTTCCTTAATATTTGATCCGGACTGGATCTTGAGGAAGGTTATGTGTCCGCACAGCGGGTTTTTTCCCCTCTCCCACTCACCTCTCCCCACTCTGGTGCTTGCAGCCTGCGAGTGGAAACCGCTGCCCAAGCCGATGCCACGTCGATTCATTATTTAGGGTCGGTACCTAAAGCTTTGCGGAGAACCTTGCCCTCTTACCGTTGTCATCGAGTGGATTTTTTTTGAGGCTGCAGCCAATTCACAGTAATTAATGTGCTAAGGACAGCAGCCGTAGCAGTCATTAATTCCTTGATCTTGGAGTAGAGAGGAATAGATTAGTTAGAGATAAATATAGCTTATAGCATTTTCTCCTGAGAACAACTGCTTTAAAAACAGCGCATTTCCGCTGCCGTGTGGGGGTGGGGTTGGAGGATGAGAATGCTTTCTCCTTTCCTTGGGGAATTATTCTTGCAAGAAGGAAGAGGTGGGGGTGAGGTGAAATGGGGGGTCATTTAAAATGAGACGAAAAGGCTGACCTTGGACATCAGGGGAGCTTTTGCCTTCACTCCCAGGACCCTGAGACCTCTGGGTGAAGATGCGCTGTTTGAGCTTATCCCAGCGTTTCATGCACACATCACATCTCTGCTCAGGAAGCCACGCTGGGGGAGGAGAGAGGAAGAAGAAAATCAGGCTTGTTTTTAGAGATAAGATGAGAGGTTAGATAAAACTGAGATGAGAGATCGCGCAAAGATGTTAATGGCAATCTTTGCAAACAAAAGCTTAAAGTTTCTTCAATCCAGAGAGTCACTCAATCATAAATATGTGCGGGTTATTTAGATGCTTCCAAAGGTTGCTCGAAAATTGCCTATTTTTCCGCAAAGAAGAGAGCTGTTTATTGCTTCGGAAATGTGCCTCGGAGTGAATGCTTTTCTCATCTGAGAAGGGAGAAAAATCCTGAGATACATGTAATGCTGGGAAGAGGTTGACTGGAGAGCAGAGAGTTGTCGGGGTGGAGGTTTAGGATGGCTACAGGAAGTATGCTTTGCCCAAGCTTTTGAACTGAGGGAAAAGCACGCGATATTGTCTTCATGTGGCATTAGCAAGTGTTGGTCTCTTAGTGGGTCAGATAAAAGGCAAGGGGACAGAGAAGGGGCTTTCGTAGGGGAGTCGGCTTTCTGTAACAGACCCTTGCCTCTGTGAGCACTTCAGATAGCAAAGGACAGCTTTGCAAAGCTCTTGATGGAATCTCGTTAATTCATGGCTGGCCCTATCGCATGGTCACAAACTAATAGTGCCCAGTGTTTATTCTTTGGGAGACCCTATGATAGAGAATATTTTCTAGCCACTTAGGTAGATTCACACTGCATCCCAATAAAGTATGTTGTTTTAGTTCAGATACATCTTTTTTGTGGAATGCTAGGATAGATTTAACTAGGATGGAATTTGTGTCAAAATCAGGGTTGAGACCTGTGCCTAACAAGTGCAATTGTAATTTCTGTACTCATAGCAAGGGGAGTGTGGAGGGTCCCCTTTCCATGAGGTCCTTTTCATGGGAAAGGAGGTTGAGAGACGACATTTGTGGAGGGTTTTGCTGTACCATAGACAGTGCTATGCTAGGCATTTTTCATGCAGCATTTTGATTCGACCTCAAAATAACCCTTGAAAGGTATTTCTTCATTTTCCCATACAAGTGAAGTAATAATATGCTCAAGGTTGAGAGAGATTCTCTCTCTCTTTCTCTTTCTCTCTTTCTCTCTCTCTCACACACACACAGTATTGAGCCCTACACTGCTGGGTTCGACTGGCCTCTCAGAGCCCCGTGGGCGAATGTCACGAAGCACCATGTGTGCCTGCAGTAGCCTCGACTTGGGGAAACGTCTGTGGGAGTCTTCTGGCTAAGTGCCACCTGCAGCTCTGGTAATGCATCTGAGGACTTACAGCTGTGCACGTCACCCTTCCCCCTACCCTCTTCCAGGACTTTTCGGCAGACTGCGGGGAGCATGGACCACACTGTCGGTCAAGATGCTGGGGTTTTCCTCCTTCTCCCAAAGCCCTGAGGACTGAGACCAAGTGGAATCACGTAGTGTTATTTGTACACGAACTGAAAAATGTATGACTCTTTGTTAAAATATAGACGAATCTGTTGTCTGCTGAGAACTGAAGATAAGAAATAAGCCAAGTTATTGGCAACGTTTCCCACAGGTTCCACTTGAGTGAGAATGAATCATTCATTGGGTATTCATGGCGACAACCACCACTAACCTAACTGCTCTTAGAAACTGGAAAAAATAAATAAATAAAAAAGGCAGAAGTTGGTTGTACTGCAGCAGCAGGAAAGAATAAAGCAAATTAATTTTAAATTCACACAATGCCCAAGTCCTTCGTGTGTATGGCTTAGACTGGTGAGTCTGTTTGAGGACAGGTCATGCTAACTTGGTCTCGCTGATGTTTCGAACCTGTCGGAGATACTCCTGCTTAGGCAGACTGGTTTCAGGTCCCAGAATTTGTTATGGTTTTGCCCCCAAAGCCTGACTTGTAGGCCTTTAGTTTGTTTACAACCCCATTTAATAAAGCCAGCTGTACATTGGGCCTATTTTTACCTCGTCTTCAGACAGCACAGAATAGTATAATACTGACAGAAGAAGAATTTCATTGGAATTCAGTCTTGATTGTTCAAACGGATGGAAGATAAACATCTTAGGAGCTCCTCACAACCGCATAAATTGGATGTCCAACAGTGCAAAACTCCAAAATGCATCTTTTAAACCTGCGAAAAGAAACATTAAAGACAGAACTTAGAATTTGTTTCAATTGAGTTGACAGTAATCCCAGACACAAGCGAGTGTCCTGGGTACCCTTCATTTCTTTGAAAATTGATACGTTATGGTTAAAACCAGCCGATAGCTCTGGAAAGAAAACACATTCTTGAATTATCCTTGAGTTTTCGTGCTTTAATTTAAAATTGTCAAAGTCACGCTTGACTCCGCCACGAGAGTCTTGAGTGATGAGCTTCAGCTACTGGGTAAAAACGCAATAAAGTTAAATGTAAATTACAAGCCGTTTTATATAATAATGCTAATTAATGATATTGATGTGTGTGGACAACAAAGAAACAATTGGTTCCTTCCTTGGTGTGTAAATACATTTTATAAATTTGTTATTGCTGCTTCTTTGCCGGAGGTTGAATTTTCCTTTATGATTAGAGAAAAACTTTCAAGCTACTTCCTGCTCAAAAATTCACAGTAGCTAACTATATTCAAACTATAGGAAGATGTTTAAATTCCCGAGCTGGCATTCAAGGCACTACCACGCCACCTTCGTCAGCACGAATCCTGGGAAGCAGCACTTTCTCTTACTCGTGTGTTCCCAAATTCTCCCAGTCTAGAATGTTATCGCTTTCCATCTCTAATTTTATACTCATTCTTCACATTTTAAACTCAATTTGATCTCTTTTATGATTTTATATTTTCTACCTGATCTAGAAAAATTGCAAATGTTTATATCAGTTCTATAGCATGAAGGATACACCTCTATAGGCTGAGATCAAAGTAATGAAAAACATATTAGGCAGGACTCCCAAACTTCTCTTAAGGCTAATTCCAGATTAAACGTAGGTACCCACTTGGTAGGTCTCATGACAGGGTGGTCGAGTAGACCACACTCTATTTCTGAAGGTTCCCTGGGCCCGTTGTGGGTTAAGTAGTGTTCGTTCCCTCACATTTTTCTTTCCTGGGTGCTCAGTGGGATTGTTTTGGGGGAAGAAAGGCAGGTGTTACAGTACTAAAAATCCCCGAATGTCCTCTCTCAGGAGTTTCGTCTCCTGAGAAAAGACTGGAAGGCATTCTGAAGGTGTTCTGGGTTCCTCCCACCGCAGTCCGAAGTACTCCTGGGGTTCCTCTACCCCTCCTGCCTTCTCAAAAGAAGCATCTAGAAGAAGTTGGGTCATCCGTGCTGACTGGAGTCCCTCGCTTGGGTCGGCTGGCATGAGCAGCTCATGGTTACCTCAGAGCAGCTTCTGTTCTCTTCCGCCTCCCATGCTGAGTTCAGCCAAATTTCCAGAGATTTCTTGAGGCCCCTGCAAACTCTCTGGTGCCTGTTACTTCTGTCACATTCTGTTTTCACATCACTCTGGTCTGGAAGGGGGACTTAACCTTCCCAGTTAAGAGAGTTCCCCGATGGATGGACCGAATAACCTGATGGATCTTCTGACTCGTCTTTACCTTGGTTGCAGAGGTGAGGGTAGGGAACAGAGGCACTAACCCCCAAGCACTATAGTTTTACTGAGCAGATGGGGTCCAGCAGGGTCTCTGCCACTCAGTGGCCTACTAGCTGTGTCATCTCAGGCAAGATCTTTAACCTCTCTTGTCTTCAGTTCTTAATCTATAAAATGAGGATTATGATCGTAGCCACCTTGGAAGTTTGTTATGGGGATTAGATGAGATGAGGCAGATTTGAGCTCATTGTGGGTTCTAGTAATTATTAGTTTTCTTTTTTTGACCCAGGCGTATGTGAGATGAGGTGGGGGGATGTTAGTTTCTGAAGATATCTATGACGGTGGAGAGTCATCTCCTACTGGCCTGATTTAGTCATTTAGCAAATAGTCATCAAATGCTTTTTGCATGCTCTCTGTTCTAGGCCCTATAAGAGCATTAAGCAAAACAAGACACGGTCTCTGGCCTCATGGAGCTTATCCTGTAGTTGGGGACATGGACGTTAATGAAGTAATCATAGAAATACATGGTAACTGAAGCCTGTATGTGCTAAGAAAGACACGTATGTGATGCTTTGAGGGCGGAGAGACCTGTATGGCAAAGGTCATGTGGCGGAGGTAATAATGGTGGTTTATTCGAGAAATTATAAGAACATCAGTGGGGCTTGAACTCATAGCAAAGTGGGGGATAATTGTATGAAATAAGACTGGCAAAGTAGGCGTAGTAGGTCGAATAGTGGCCCCCAAGAAACCTCCCTGTCCTAATCTCCGGAATTTGTGAATGTATTACTTTGCATGGCAAGGGGACCTTGCGGAAGTTAGTAAGGTAGAGGATCTTGAGGCGGGGAGATTATTTTGGATTATTACATCGGTGGGGCTGATGTAATCACGAGAGTCCTTATAAGTGAAAGAAGGAGGCAGGAGTGTCAGAAAGAGAGAAAGAGAGGAGTTTGGGGGTGGAGAGGCAGATGGAGGAGGAAGGAAGCCACAAACCAGGGAAGGCACGTGACTTCCAGAAGCTGGAAAGGGCCAGGAAGCAGATTACCCTCTAGAGCTCCTGGAAGGAAGGTAGCCCTGCTGACACCTTGATCTTAGCTCCATGGGACCCATTTTAAACTTCTGACTTCCAGAACTATCGGATAATAAATTTGTGTTGTTTTAAGCGACTAGGTTTGTGACCATTGTTCTACAGAATGGGAAACTGACATAGTAGGCACAGCCCGGTCCCGTAGGTCAAAGATGCTCCCACTTGGAGTGGCCTTGGGGCCAACTACAGGCAAAGGGAGAGCTGGGGTGAGGGTGGCAATCTTGACATACGGATAAGGGCAGGGTGACACTGGGAACTGAGGAGCAGAGATGAATCTGAAAGGTTGCAAGATGTGGCAGGATCTGGTGACCGACTGGTTGGAGGGACAAGGAAGCAGGTGCATCCACGATGATCTGAGATCCCGAGACTGAAAGAGTAAGAGGATAATGGTCCAGTTCAACGCGAAAGGAAGGTGGAGAGGGGAGCTGGAGTGGACGGCAGGCCGTAGGACAGCAGGACAGAGTGGGTGGGCGGAATTAACAGTGAGCCCGGTTTCATCGATGTTGAACTTGGAGCACTGTGCAAGAGTCAAGCCCTGGGACTTGGGGAAACGTGGGGTGGTAACAGATGGAAAGATAATAGGTTAATAGAATGCGTAGTAGATAAGGAGTTGAGGTTGGAGCTGAGGCTCCAAAAGATCAAGATCGAAATGGGAGCTGAAGCAATGAACAGAAAAGATTTTTTTTGAGATAATCTAAAGATACCAGGAAAGAGGGAAGATGCACCAGCATTCACTGCATTCACTTATTTTGACCAGGCTTTAGAGTACATTTTATTTTTAAAATAGATGTTAACTAATTTAATTCTTATCACAACTCTCCATTTTGTCCCTCTATTATGACATAGTGTTAGAACCGTTTTTAAAGATGATAAATCCAGAATCAGAGGAGTTAAGGAACTTGCCCATCATCAACCAGCACCACGTGCATAGTTAGGAGAGAGATAGTTGCTCCCGAAGGCAAGAAAACTAAAACGAGAGGGAGGGAGTTTGCCCTGTGTGGTGCCACTGAAACCAAGAAGCAGGAGGACCAGCCGTGTCCAATATTACTTGTTAAAGACTGACCAGCCAGAACTCAGAATCCTGAATGACACTTCGTTAGAACCCACCCTCTGAATCACTGGGTATTAGGTAATATTTTTTTGAGATATGTTTCATCGTTGACTGTCTTTTCAGTTACACAGTGGCTTCTGTGATGATGATGATGATGATGATGATGATGATGATATGTGTGAGAGAGTCAGAGACAGAGAGAGATACAGCCAAGGAAATGATAGATCGCTTATTCTCACAGGCACAGTTTGTCTTCCCAATCAGAAGGTTTTAGATGTTTTTCATTTTTAAGATGCCAGGACTTCTCAGAAGCATTGGTTATAACTTTAGTGATGACCATTGTGGGAAGTATTTGACTTTTGGCTCGGAAGTTTCATGGTCCAGATGAATCAGTAATATACGACACATCTTTTCAGCTCCCCCCCAGTCGTGTCTATAAAAGGCGCTCTTTAAAATGGCCCACCCACATTCAGGCAGAATCAGATGGTCTGTTAAATCAGATTGGAATTAAACTCTCACCTCGCAGGCGTTAGCTGTTCAGGATGCAGTCTGCGCCTCGTTATGAAAGTGAACGCTTACAGTGACCACAGCCCTGCCTCTCATACCCCATATGGCACTCGAGCGAAGACCCTTGACATGTGCACTTTTGTCTTCGGACATTTCAGACTGAAAATACAATTAGACTTGGCTGTCAGACAGATGAAATCTGTCATATTTCCCCTATAGGACCTGCACTCAGTCCAGATCAATAAATACAAAACCGCTTGCACATAAATTGCAAACCAAGCTTGCACCTTCAATACGTGTGGGCTTCAATTCACTTGTATCTGGCGTACACTGCTTCCTGGCCAAACAGTCTGTTTCTGTGATTAGTGCAATTTCATAGCTGGAGCAGAAAAACAAGGCTGAAAACCATTGCTATAAAGCAGCAGATGGCTTTGCCACACCTTCCGGTAAGGGCAGTTCCCCCAGAAAATGGGGTTTTAGTTCCTTGCTGTATAGAATGGAACTTTAAAATTGGGATGAGTTCAAGTCATTTCCTGACTATAGCTCCATAAAGCTGTTGTTATTTTTTTCCTATTCATTCTTGAGGTTTCAAACTGAATTTATAATAAGCTTTGCCTGGACACGACTTGTCACACTGAAGAGATATGATTTATATAGAGATACAAGATTCTCTGTGTATGCTTTACAGAGCCAGCTTTTACTTGATGAGACATACATGTCGAATTGGCTTCATGAAGAGTGAGATGTGCTTGCTTTTTCTTCAGAGACTGTTAACCAAGATAACATTTATTTTTGGGAAAGGGAAACTCTAATGCCTATCCGCCCCTGCACAGTTTAGCTCAGAGGTCCAGTTTTTTTTCTAGTGTAACATGGGATTAGGCTGTAAAATTTGCTGCCATAGGATATTAAGTGAGACAATTAACCTGGACTATTTAGATGCAAGAATTAGACATTTGCCGTATCCGAATAAGAAGAACATCTCTATTTTCGGGAGCTACTATGCAATAGAAACCTCCAGATTTCCAAATATGGTGCTTTATAAAATCAGGTCAAGGGAAAAAAAAGTGCCCTGTAACACAATACAGTATAAAAAGACATGCCGAGTGAGGCGGCGTCACTTCCTTGGAGGCCACTGCTGTTGGAGTTAGAATGCATCCCAAGGATGACTGTATCCACCTGGCCGAGTGCCTGTCCCTTGCTCAGTCTGGCCATTTTCTCTTGAGACTTCACAGAGGTCCAGTGACGCTGCCCACTGTGTGGTGCTCACACTATATAACAGAAGCTTCTCACGAGTGGTAAATAGCTATCTGCCCTTCAAGGGCTATTCAAAATCAATAATTCAAGATAGGTGCAGCAAACAGTACACATCATGTCTCCAGGGCATGTGTTTTGGGGGAAATCCTATGATTTGGATAAATTATCCCTGAAGTTATGCTCGACTTTAGATGTGTTTTTAATTCTAGTGAAATCTGATCCAGGCTTGGATTGGTATAGCTCAAGGACCACTGACTTTCAGAACCTGGAGGAGGATGAAGGTCCATGAATAGGTCAGAGAGTGAACTTCAACCTTAAACAAGCAAAATACAACATTAGCCCTCATTTTACTAACTAGAGATTCATTTATGTGAACAAGCTCGTTTTAAAACATCCCCCCTTGGCCCGGCCCCCCAAACCCAGCTATACTTATTTATATATATCAGCATCCTAACAGGAAGCCAATGAAACACCAAGATTAGGATCATTCAAGGAGGATCTAAGGTGTTTTATTTACAAAGGGGTGAATTCATGGAAGGGGCAGTTCGGGAAACTGGGGTTGCAACAGTTGAGCTGTGGCTGAAAGGGTGTGAGGGGAAGGAGGGGTCTCCGAACCAGTACCAGTTATCCAGCCCACGAGAAGAGTTCTGCAGAGCATGACTTCTCAAGAGAGCAGGAATGACCTTCAGTTAAGGTATCAGTCATCTCCAGGAAGTCTCACAGAGAAGCAGCCAGGAAGATCCATACCCCGATCTGTTCCCCTTTCTTCATTCTCTACCCGCCCCCCGCCATTTCCCGTTAGGGCTCCCCGCTGGCCAGAGGGCACAGGAGCTCTGCTGATGTGGCTCTACAGAGGTATGAGTAAAGGGCAGAGACTGCACCTCCAGCCAGGGGAAGACGAGCGCACGCAGTTTTACTGAGTGAGAAAGTCCATCTAACACTTCTGCTTGCTTTAGGACAGTCGGCCGAGAGCACTCGTGTGGCAAGGATGGTCGTTTGGAGTGAGTGGGCATTTCTAAAAGGATAGGCTTGTGTGCGGGGATCAGGTGCAGCCGGAGGACAGTGTGAGGGGTCCAGGAGGACTTGGGAGCCAGGGAAGAAATTCTGCCTGAATGGGTAAAGGATAAGGCTTGAGGTGGGAGAGCAAAAAGGGTGCCGTTCGTGACGTTCTGTAGTTGGAAAAAGCACCATCGAGTTCACTCCCCTAATATTACTATGGTAGAGACCGAGGCTCAGAGAGGCTATGGGTTAGCTCAGGGTCACGTGCGAGTCATTGCAGAGTCAGAGTTCAAATCTTGGTCTCTTCACTTGCTGTCCACTCAACTTTTCCCTGTTCTGCCGTCTCCTGAACAAATATCACCAACTTAACATTTTACCAAGGCTCCTAATGACAGTGATCATTCTAGATATGAACCATACTTTGAATGCCATTTCCTGTGCTTCCGGCAGAAAAATATATAGATGTGTACTTGGAAAATATTTAATAATGCTCATCACATGTAGTATGTATGTAAGTATGTATGCATGCATCTCTCTCTCTCTCTCTCTCTCTCTCTCTCTGGCACTGTGATAGGTATTAGGATAATGATAAGGGAAATAATAGTCATGGCGTCTGCCCTGAAGTGATTGACCAGCTGAACTGTCCAGTGCGTGGCCTCGGTCTTCCTCTCTGTTTTCTGTGGTGTTCCCCTTGGATCTGGTGAGAGCCCAGCCCCCATTCTTCCCCTGGCCCTCTGGCATGCCTTCCTCACGGAACCGTGTCCTCCTTCCTTTGGCGTCTGTGATGCCGTTTGCTTTTTTCTCCTGTTTTGCTTTTGTTCTTGCTTCTTGCTCCTTCCCGTTCCCTTTGGAGGACTGAAGATTGATGTTTCCTGAGTTGTGTTCTCAGACCTTTTCTCTGAGTGCTCATGGCCTGAGGGGAGGCGCTTTTCCAGGAAGCGAGAAGGCGCAAAACCTCCAGTTTGCTGAACGTAACATCAGCCGATCTGGAAGAATCATGAATGCGGAGGAGCGAGACATCTATAAGCGATGTGTGTTTCTGAGGTAAAAACGGAAGCCATCATAACGTCAGAAAGAAAGGCCTGTGTTGGACGCTTCTCTGACTACCTGGTAATTGCTGCTGGAATGTGTGGATATCTCCCTTCGGAGCTGAGATGTCCTCTCACGGGATCATCATGGCCACGAAACCTTGGAACTCATGAACATTTATAAACAGAAAATAGAGATGTTGAAGAAATGACCTGAGGTGGAGAAAACAGAACTTTAGATAAAACTATAAATGATGCATTAAACTCAATTAAATATGAAATTAGAGTTCCACTATACCCCACATGGAGCTGTGGGCACGTACCAATACGCTCAATCAGAAATGAGGGTGTGTTTCTGGCATATGGTTTCTGGGTGGAGGGGCGTAGGTGCTGTGGAAAGTTCATTACTGAATAAGTTAAGGCAGAACTTAAGTCATTGTTTGTCCTACCATTTTGCTTTTTTATTTATGTTGAAAAATTTTATCTGTTTTCTCCTTTTTAGTATTTCAGAGTACACATGATGATTTGAATTCCAAGGTATCTGATACAGGAAGGTTGGGGGTGAGATTTACACAAAGAATTGAGCTTTGTAAAACCGAAATTTCACGATGAACCTATATCATCATTTCCTGAGTGTTCCCACAAATGTATGTATAAGATGTGGACAGTAAAGCAGGCCAACCCCCTGGAGCCGGCTCTTTATACTTGTCTAGCTAGAACCTTACTCCTGTATCAGCCTCTCTGGGACCACAATTTTCCTGGATTTTGCTTCCAAGAAAGGAGGCTGCCTTTGCCAAGCCATGAGACTTTAAAGAAGATTCCTTAGCTTAGCTGCCATTGTAGGATTCAGACATCCATTCCACACGATTACCTAGAGAGAGGGAGAAGATGAGGCAGACTTTTCACATCCAGAAAGTACAGCAGGCATTAGAGCCAGCGGGCAGAAGGAGAGATCTGGGGGACAGATGCCACACCTTTTGGCTGCGCCTTTGCTAATGGAGGGGCCGTGACTAGCCAAATGCTCCCGTGGGAAGGGGCATGATTACCACCCACTGGCCTCGCCTGGGGGTCGAGATATAAAAGTGGGTGCTTAGAAGAGTCAGCAGGTCTGATTAGTATCCTCCAGGCAGTACTTATGAGCCATTTTTGGCGCATCAAATGGCTAATAATAAAATACAGTGGTGCAATTTGTATTTTTACTGCGGGCCAATTAAGAAGGAGGAGAGAGAGTGGTAAGTAAAATGACATGTCCTTGTAAAGCAGAAACAACATTCAGAGCAGCAGGAGGGAGAAAGAAAAGATATATGGAAAGGAAATAGCCAGCCACTTAAAGCAGCTAAAGGGGTCAGGCAGCTCACGTCTCGTCGCCCACCCCCTGCCAGAAAATTCCCTTTTCCTGCTTTGCAGGGCAGTGGATATTTTCAAAGGAGAATAATTATGTGGCAACATATGTTCATCCAGACAGGGATTGGTGAGCTTAAAATCAAATAGTGTTTAAAAAAAAAAGAAGCCGTTTGAAGAGGAAATGGTGTTTCTTGACACTCTTATCAGAGTTCTGTAAGGCTCGCATTCTCGGGTTTTCTGATTTACGCTTCCTTTCTGTGTCTATTTCTATTCTGCCTGTTGAAAGCCAGAAGAAAAGAGCTTCGGAAAACTTTTATCGTTTGATTACTTTTTTCCTAGTCTTCATTGGAGGTTTGAGTGTGGGATGATAAAGTCACCCTTCCTGAAATGTCGGGTGTGTCAATTACTCCGTGAAAATTCCTGGCCCTTTCAATCATTGCGATTTCTTGGGTGCTCAAATTGAACGAGGGAAGCTTAGAGGGAGAGATGGGAGGAGATGGGGAGAGACGAGGGGGTTGATAGATGGAGCCCGTGAACCATTGGCTCGCTTAAAGGGGGAGATAGGCTGAGGAAAGTGAGTGGTGCGTGACCACGGAAATGTAATTTGAACAAATCAGCGACACCCTACATCGTTTGAGAGATCGGAGGACGTTGCCGACCGCCGGAGGGTGGGCAAGAGATTTTTGAACCGGGGCAGGTCAGATATTTTCAAGATATTACGCATATCCAAATCGGCTGTCACTTAGACTGATGCGATTGATCCCAAGAGAGAAAAAAATAGGAAGAAAATTTTCGTCACAAATACCAGGGAACGGGCGGCAGAGGGCGCGGACGTGGATGGCTCACGTTTTGCTGAAGGATCCCGCCCTCTTCACCTTCAATTTTGACTTACTTTCGAAGACAAGTTCTGAGTTTTATCTTTTTCCGATTATAAAAACGCACCAAGTATCAGCCTTTTTCTTGCTCGGCGATCCCTCGGCTGGGAAGAGCGTTTTGTCTCGCGATGCTGTCTGTTATGCCTGTCGCGTAGAACACCCCGGTTTCCTCTCGGTGGGATGAGCCGCAGTGGGCGAAGGGGCACGCCGAAGCCTCCTCGACCTCGCTGTCGGTCGTACCGGCGACGGCGAGTTCAGATCCGACTCTCCCACATATGACATTCAGGCATGTGATTAGCAAGGAGGCGAACCACACAACGCGTCTCACCTATGCTAGAAATTCATGGGAGTCCTGCCGTTTGTCCTCTCTGGGGCTCCGGCTAGAACTTCAACGAAAGGTTCGCTGGAGGCAAACGCTACTGGATTCTCACGGCCGCATTCTCTTACGCTTGGTGTCAGCAGTAAGCACCCAAAAGTCTTTAAACCAGCGGCTGGATACTCACCTCTTTAGGGGTCAAAACTCAGAGAACACCCCTGAAAATACAAGCCTCGGCTTCTCTGGGTAACTTTTTACTGTGTCATGCGAAGGGAGGAGGTATCTCTAAAAACGTTTTAGCGAATTCACGTCTCTTGAATTCCACAAATTTTACCAATGATTGCCCATTTCTAATATCCATTATGCTCATTTACAACCCATTAATTTCCCCTATGAGAACCCATTTCTGAAATTCAGTATGCTAATTAGCAAAATGTGCCTTGTTGATTAGAGATGTGGATTACAGAAGGCTTTTTAGTAATTGCTTCTGGAGCGTGGCCTTTCCAATAAAATGCTAGCTGACCACCCCAGGGTGTGGGCTCCTGATTAGGAAAATTGTCTCTTTCTGGGGTGTAGCCTAAACTATAAAGACAAAAACATCCCATGCACACCTAGATTATACTATATTTGCTAAACTATTTTGTAAATTATGGATACCGTGGAATACAAATCATTAAGTTTAAATGGCCACATAATACCGTGTACGCCATGAAAACCAGCTCCCTTTTGTTGGGCATTTAGGTTGCTTCTAGCTTTTTGCTCTAGTAATTAATGACACGGGTGTCTTTATTTTTACTCACTCGTTTGATTCCTTCCTTAAAATGATTTCCTAGAAGTGGAATTTCTGGGTCAAGGCTTTGCATGTTAAATGTCAATACGTGTTGCTAATTGTTTTCCAGAAGATTTAGGTGGAGAGCATATATGAGAATGTGCATTTTCTCACACACCTGTCAATATCTGCTGTTGTCAGTCGTCTTAGTCCTTGCCAGTCTCTTGGTAGTCTCAGTGTCAGGTACATCTCACCTATGTCCTAATGATTCCCAAACGGACATCTCCAGTTCATAAGACAGCTTTGGAATTTACCTTGTGGATTCAGCTGACTGTTGACACCTCTGCATAGATCCCTAGTAGGTATCTTAAAGCCGACATGTATGAAACCGAAGCCCTCAGTCTGCTTCACATGCAGCTTTCCCATCACAGTTAATGGCTAGCCCCCCACACCTCTCCACCTGCTCGAGCCAAAAGCCTTGATGCCACCTTTGACTCATCTTTCAGATGTCACCGTCATCTCACACCTGGATTAATGGAATAGTCCCCTAACAGGTTGTCTTACTTCTAGGATAGTCTAGTCTCAACCTGGAAGCCAGGGTGATTCTGATCAGTCGTAAGATAATATCACCCCCTAGTCAACACCTTGCAATGCCATCCCATCTCATTCATTGTAAAGGCCTGGATCCTTGCAGTGGCCCACGAGGCCTATGTGATATTGCCCCCTCCCATAACGTGTTTCTTCTTTTCTCCTCCTCTGCCACATCGGCAGTCTTGCTGTTCCTGGAGCAAGCGCCTCGAGCAGCTCTGCCTTAGGGCTTCATGCTGGCTCAGAGCTCTGCCCTGGCCACGAGCATGGCTCCCCGGGGGACCTTCCCCGATGATCCTATTAAAAATGCCACCTGCCCCACCCTCTAGCATCTCTTACCCTCATTCCAGCTTTATTTCACACCACTTACTCTCTAGTATATTATACAGTTTACTTATTCATCTTGTTTATTGCTTATAAGGACCCAACAGATTGTAAGTGTCTCAGGGTAGAACATTTTTTCTGTCTTCTTTATTCCTGGATTCCTGCCTCTTTTAGTATAATGCTTGTCACATAATGGACACTTGACAAATGTTTGTTGGGGAAATGAATAAATGACTCTGATAGGTAAAAAATTAAATCTCATTTTTATTTGCAATTTTTTTTTTTTTGCTAACTAGTGGGTGGAATTTTAATAAGCTTGGTGCACAGAAGGCCTTCCTGAGCTTAATAATAAATTCACAAAGCATGAAGGAAAAAATTGATAGGTTTGACTGATTACAGATTAAAAACTCCTGCATAGAAGAAAAATCTCTACCACAAACAAGATTGACAAATAGGAAATCTACTTTCAATACCTACTGCAGAGAACCAAGGTTAATAGCCCTAATACACAAAGAGTGCTTACAAATCAATAAAAAAAGATGAACACTATAATGGACAAATGAATAAAGAAGAACTGGCTATTCACAAAACAAGAAATACATAGAGGTATCTGACAAATGTTTACTTTTCTTAAATGTGCCTTCTTTAAATCGGAGGGAATTTTATTTCTCCTTGCTTTCAATTTCATCTTCCCTGAATTTAATTTCCAAGATTCTTATTTTCTCTAACAACCACGGTGTATTTCTAGCTGCTTTTCCTTTAGCAAATAGAGCCTCCTATCCTGTCTATATCAGTTTTACAGTTGCTTCCCCTCCTTCTCCTTCCTTACCCTCCA
>NW_024346667.1:141286-388575 GCF_902729225.1 Pteropus medius | reverse complement strand
CCCATCACCTTGTCAGCTCTTCTCCGGTTTTCAGTATGGGAGGGGTTAACGGGGGCTTTCTCCAGGAATGCTGTGACAGGTTGCCCACATCCCCCTTCAGGAATGAAGAGTTTATTTCCTCACCCGCCCTGAGTGGCTGCTGATGGGGACTCTCCGATTTCAGCTCCCTCTGGGGGTTGCCTCAGCTGAAGAGAGCTGCCTTGCCCACTTTTCTGGGTGGGCCACAGCCGGTGACTGTGGAGTATAAAGGCCCGACCACCTCACCCTAACTTGGACAACCCTGAAAGGCCACCCAGCTCCAGAGCTCCCCGAGGGGTTGGCCGAGGTCTATGCTGAGACTACAATGCCACTCAAGGTCTCCCTCTGGCCACTCGTGCTTCCTTCCCCTCCCCGTGCAGGGGGTGATCCCGAGAGCACCCCTTAATGTACATCCTACCTCAGTGTTGGCTTCTCGAGGAGCCTAACCTGGGACAGCCTTCGGATTCAACCCCCGTGAGAACAGAGTACAGATATGTGTACGTCAATTCACGAAGAGGGACTGACTTCCAGGAAAGCAAGGATTTGGTTTTAACCTGACAGGATTTGTCAACGAGAAGGAGGGTTGTTTACTCATAGGTGGAGGAAGCAAAGAGGCTCACAGATGTCTTCCTACCTCAAACCCTTGTCTGAGAAAGAGGGAGCCTCTGTCGCTCAGGTTTAGGTCTGATTCACATGGCCGCCCCTATGGTGGAGCTAGATTTATTGATAAGGGATCACGGTGAGTTGCCATTACACCTGCATCTAAGGGCATATATTATGATTTCACATCCACCAACCCCTTCTGGTTACTGACCTCCTGGAGGTCAGCCTGAGGGAGGATCGTGTTCCACTGTGGTTCACGTGGCAGATCTAATTTTTGTTGGAAATTAATGCTTTGCGATTCTCATTTTATATATGATCGTTATTCCTCGTCGTTATTTCTTGTTGACCTCTGAGAGAGACCTGGGTCCACTCTGCGAGAGACCATTAGGCTGCTGGCCGAATGGACTGGCCTTTTGGGAGAGAGCCCGCTGACCTTTCTCTGGAACCAACACACTAACTTCCTGTGCTCTGAGCAAGCTGGATTTTTTTTCTTTGAAAGTCCACACCCATATTTCTTTGTTTGGACCGATCCATCCTTTACATTAGAGGCTTAAACTTCACCTGGCTGGCTTTTATTAAACTCGTAAACTAAAAGTATTTTAAATATTGTTTATGTTCAGGGGATGTGGCGGTCATAATCTAATGCATCTTTTCAAAAGACTCTTTTTGGGTGGGGGCATAAGCAGCAGTTTAGAACAAGCAGCGTATCAGAATGCTAGGTGAGGGGCTGAGGGCCGGGTAAGCTGGGATCGACTTCTAGCTCTGCTGCCGAGTGGCTGTGTGGGGAGGTTACTTTCCTGCTCTTTGCCTCAATCTCCTCCCCAGGCTGTTGGCAGGGAGTGTGAGTGAAGGGTCTAGAATCGTGCCCAGCACGTGGAAAGCACTCAGTAAGCGAAAGCTCTGTTATTATAGAAAATAGGCTCCATGATAATTGCTCACGTTGCAGCCATTTCTGCAGTGCTCCTTAGCTTTGCACCAGGGGTCTTGGATGCTTTTTAAGTGCTAAAATAAATGAAACCTCCATGCGCCCATCCGGAATAGATTTTCAATTTCATTTATAACAAAAAGCGGTAAAATATTTCTTAATATGTCCCCAGGTTAGAGCGTCAGATCTGGCCGAGGAGCCAGAGCAGCAGCGTCTATGAAGAGACGTCGGTCGCCAGCAGCTGAGAGAATTCTCCAGCAAATGTGCAGATGGGGTAAGTTCAGAGCACATGACATCATTTTCCCTCTCCATCTCTTCCCAATTGCATTTTTAAAAGCAATGCAGTTAATTTTCGGGAGTATTTTAAGCCCAAATTGGATCTCGTGTTGTAAACACTGCAGAACCCGAGAAAGATCTTGTTCACAAAAGCAAGTTACTGAATTCCCTCAAATCTGAATCAGACCTATAGAATCCAAACTCAGATGAAGTACACGCCCACAGAATTCACCCTGGTTCATTTCTGCAGGATTAAAGTAAACGCAGGCGGCTCTAAGCTGCCGGCAGCTCTGTGACCATGGCATCTAATTGCAGCCGCCTTTCAACCTTGAGCAGGTCACTGGAGGCGCCATGATCTCAGGGATAATTTCTCTTGTATGTATTTCTGTGGTGTGATATATAATCCTGCACTGAAGAGGGTCCTTGTGGGTGTCAGCGTCTGTTCCTACCTGTAATAGAATAAAGAACTGGCAAATAAATAGACGATTCTTCTTATCTATCTCTTTTGTCTTGCATAATGGGAGCGGAGGAACGTGCCTACCTCTGTTAAGGCAAAGGGGATTTCAACCCATGAACGACTCTGGGTTTGCTTTGCGTCATGACTGGACTCCAGCGCATGCGCAGATGCTTCTGAACTCTTAACCACTCTGTAATGACAGCGTTGAATAGCCAAGGAACTGTTTTTCATTTTGCATCTTAAACCCGGCTTTCTCTGCTCACTCTTGAGACAGCTAAATATTTCAAATGGCATGGAGTAAAGAGATCCGAAGAAGTGATTGCGCTGTCTTGAGATGCAGGAACCACGGAGGGTGAAGAACTCATTTTGTCTGTGTCTGAACACATTCAAAGCCCTCTGCTAACGTGTGGATGGCCAGGCGGTCTACAGGGACTTACGGGATAACACCTAGCACAGCAGGTCTCGAGCAAAACCCTGCTCTAACATTTCAGGCGTGCACTTAGAAGGGACAGGGTCTCTGCCGTCCTGACTTGCTTGACAGCCTGTTGCTTTTGCCACACCTCCCGCTCCCCACCCCCCATCCTGCCTCAGGCTTTTTGAAGACTTGAAGTATTGAGTGATAAAATCCAGACGGTTAAAAAATATTCTATTGCTTTATATCTTTAATATCCTTGAGATGAATCACTTACAATAGGGTAAAGCCAGTTTGTTTTGGTTCCCAAGCTGGCACATGTTAATTTGCATTATTGGGTTATAAAGGCGGCCAAAGAATAAAACTGAAAAAATACCTACCTAAGGCAGGCATTTTTCCCCCGTGCTCCCCGCCCCCCAATGCCCAGCACCCAAGGTTGCATCGCTGTGGGTCCACTCATGGCGGCTCTCTGCCCGGTCACGCAGCAAGACCAGGCAGGATGCGTCTCCGCACCTCCCAGCTCCCTCCTCTGAGCTGCCTTTTCTCCTCAGCATCTTCCTCTCTGTCAAGGCTGCATTGCACACATACCTCCCCCGCCTATGGAATCCATTTACTCCACTTTCTTTTCATGATGCTCCCCTCCACTTCCTTTCTCTTTTCCAATCATTATGGAACCTACATAGACAGATAGCCCCCATTTACCTACATAAGCTATTATGTAGGTAAATATGAGAGTCCACTGAAGAGGTCAGCCATTGTGGAGAAAAAAAATTGTGGAGAAAATGCTACTTCAAGGGGGAGGTGGACCTTGAGCATCTTCTAATCAGGTGGGAGGGATGGTGTTGGCCGACGGAAGGAGGAAGAAGATACTGTGTTGATGAAGATGGTCCAAGGGATGAGAGTTATGGTCCGAGAGGTCTGGGGTTATAGCCCGACCTGCATTTAGCTCTGTGACCTTGGGACAATCACCACAGCTCTCTGAGACTCAGGCTTCTTGCCTGTGAGATGAGGGCCAACATACGTGGCTTCCGCTGTGGTTGTAAGGATCATAGTTACTTAATTCAACAGATAGCGATCGTTACGGGCTGAGCACTGGGCCGGGTGCTGGAATGAAACGGGCCTGGCCTCCGCCCTTCAGGAGCTTCCAGGAGAGATGGACAAATAAGAGAACAAGCATTTAATTAAAATTGGATTGTGAGCCATGAAGGATGCAGACAGTAATGGTGTGGATGGTTTTCACAGGGCGGTCAGCAAGGGTTCCCAGGAGAGCGGCAATGTCTGTGTGGCTCGTCACAGCTCCTGGCACAGGGTTAATGAGCTCTTAGGAGCTTATTTTATCCAAGGGACACTCGCACGAGAACAGGAGGACTGGGGAGGGGCTGTGTAAGAAAGCCGAGTGTGGTGCCCAGGGGGGCTGTTGTGTCAGCGGACGTTCCTGCTTTGCCATCACGGCCTTTTTCTTTCTACCGTGGCCGGTTCACATACAAGCGTCAGGAGGAGAGGGAATTTGCTGGTTCGTCACGTGTCCTCGGCCAAACACCCCTCCGTCCCCTTAGCTGGCCGTTCACTGTCGCGATGAGCGGAGAGCGCGCCAGTAAGAACCTCAAGCCTTGGGAGGCCACAGCCTTCGTGGTGGGGACGAGGTGGGGACCTCGATGACGTGGCTGCTGGGCCTTGGTCGTCGAGCTCTCTCTCCAGAGCTCAGGGGAGAGGCGGGAACAGGGCTGGTATCGTCTTCTCTCAGGAGAGGAGGAGGGACACGGAGGCACAGAGGCACCGGCTAGAAATTCCGTGGGTGGAGTCACACGGGTCCTTGTCGCCAGGGCAGCGCATTAACCGCCAGACCAGGCCGTTGGCGTTGGCGGGATTTCTGGATGCCACGCCCCCTTGGCCTCTGCTCTGTCTTCTTTTTCCCTCCCAGGCGCATGCGCCCCCCGCTCGCAGCCAGGCTGCGCCCCTGGGTCCTGTCTGCGCCTGTCGTCACCTCCCCACCTGGGCTGGGCAGGTTGCACTCTCTTCTCCCGACAGGAGAAGAGATATTTTCTTGGCAGCCATACCTTCTTCATCAGGGAGCTAATCTAATCTAAGGAAGTCAGAGGTCAAATATTTTAAAAGGCCGATCTTCGATTAAGCCCAGGCTATAAGCAAAAATGATGCGTGGTTCAAAAGGCAGGGGAATGTATTTTTTTGGAAGGTGTAGGGCACCAGGATAGGAAAGGATGAATGGCTGGGATTTTGCACTGAGTTTCCAAGAGACCTTGCGGAAGGTGGATTAATTCCTTGGTCAAAAGTGGGCGTGGACAATGCCGAAAGGCCATCTGGAGGGGCCTGGGGCCCTGGGAGCTGCAGGTGAAAGGTGGTGCCGGCAGATCAAAGGCTCACTCAGCGGATGATGATTATTTTTGCATTTGGTTAAGAATTGACAAATTAATTGCTGAGTCCATTGTCAGAAAACAGGCAACCCATGAGACATGATTGTAAGCAATTTCTCTCTGTTATTCCTAAGGAGACTGACACCGTCCTGTCTTCTACATTTGCTGCTGGGAGGGAGATCCGGGTTTTATCTATTCTGATTCTCTCGCTCAGAGAGTCCCTTCTTCATTACCCACCTCCTCTCCTTTCCAAATACCCTTACTCCTGGCCGGCTCTCACGATATCGTTAAGCTAAAAAATAAGAAAACAAAAACTGAATCGAGAAACAAAACCAAAGCTTTGGGAAGGGGAACTTGAAATACCGGAATCGAAAGCTTCCAGGAGTTGGGTATTTCAGCAGGGTTTGGAAAAGACCCAAACACTCCTTGAAAAACATTTAGCGTGTTTCTCGCTTTCCAATACTGCAGATGAACGCACTTGTGCATCAGTGGGGTGTCCAGCGTCTTGATCATGACAGAGAAGGGTGTCCCATGTCCCCTCTGGCTGGGCTCCCGGCCTGTTCTTCCCACACTGGCCCAGAGAGAGTGGAGATATGAGTCTAGTTTAAAGGCAGGGTTTTCTACGGCAGGCCAGACACCCTTTCCCGCCGGTGAGGGCCTGGGTGCTGTCCTCCCGCTGTGGGTGGGGTGGGAGCGGGGGTGGGTGAGGCCCCTGTGGGACCCCTGGCCACAGCCCGTCCTCGGTCTTCTGTGACTGGGATGCACACGTCTTCCGCTTTTAGGGACAAGATGAGTTCCGGTTCCTCTGGCCGACACGGGCATCAGGAAATCCATTTTAGTGGATTTAGCTTCCTCCCTTATTTTGAAACCCGTTTCTGTGTGAATTGCCTGCTATCTGTTAAATCGTGAAGATCAGACGAAATGGTGCAAACGGTGAGAATGGCCGCCAGGCCCGTTGGCAGGGGTGTGCATCATCACTCCAGTGTATTCTGTGAGGAATCCTTACTTTTACTTTAAAAAAGGAAATGTTCAGTGGATTCTTTTTCTTGCTGGGAGTTGGCTCCCCGCGCTGTAAAGTGTGTGTCAGATTCTAGTTGTGCCCCAGCAGCGTCGATTCTGAGTGTTTGGCCACTGCCGTGTTGTCAAGTTTTGAAACCCGGAGAGCGGCCATCATAATTCTTTTCAGAAAGGACCCGGACACTGTATCAGTTTCCTCTTGCCGCTGTGACACATTACCACAGATATAGTGGCTTAAAAACCCACACTTATTATCTCATAATTTTGGAGGTCTGAAGCCCAGCCATCGTGGGTTTCAGGGGGCTAAAATCAAGTGGTCGGCAGGGCTGCATTCTTTCTGGGGCGTCTGGAGGAGAACCTGCTTCCCGGCCTTCACAGCTCCTGGGTGGACACCCCGCTTCATGGGCAAAGCCAGCAGCAGCACCCCTCCCACCCCGCCTCCATCACAGCCTGTCCTCTGGATGACTCTCCCGCCCCTCCCCCGAGAGAGACCCCACGACTACCTCGAATCCACCCGCTAATCCGCAATGATCTTCCAGTCTCAAGGTCCTTGCCTTAATCACCCCTCCAAAGTCCCTTTTCACCATGTAAGGTGACGTATCCATGGATTCCAGGGGTGAGGATGTGGACACTTGGGTGGAGGGGCGGGAGGCGGGCGGAGGGTGGCACGTTATTCTGATGATCAGAAAAGAACAGTAGGCAAAAGCGATTAGAAAAATTCCAGTTTTTCTCAATAAACAACATTAACACATTTTAGGTCCCCCAATACTTTTTTGGAAACAATTGTTTTTAGTCCCCCCCACAGCTTGAAAATGATGAAAACATAAATTCCAGTTCAACTGTACTTTTTGCGATTTATTTCATGTGTATTATGGAAGCATGGTAGTTTCGTAAGATGAAAAAATTTACTTTCTAATCTCCTTTTAAAGGTCAAGTGGCAAAGAGAACTAGTTTTAAATGTGAGTTACACACACGGAGCAATTAAGGAGCGAGAGAGAGTAGTATGGATTTTAAGATGTGACATGGGCCAGAGGCAAATGGAGAATTGACTAAGATATTAGCTGATTTAGGAAAATTCAAATCCTACCTCTGGGAGAAGACTTGGATCATATATATTTATTGTAATTAATTAAAAAAAAGCAACAACCCTTTCTTCTAAACAGTTTTATCATTAAATTTGCAATTTGTTTCTCTTTGCAGCCAGACATAAACACCGAGAGCCAGCCTCTGAGGTAAATTCTCTGTCCTAGGCCTCTTTGTTGTCAGCGGGCGATAATGACTTAGAACCCACTTTCACGGTTGTATGAAAATTCTATATTAAGTTAAAGAGTGTGCTATAAAATTCGATCTGTCTCCCAGAACAAACAGACGTGACGTGGGCCCAGTCTCCCTCCTCCGAGTAAGCGCCAAGGCTCTTTCCTTAGTGTCATTTGTGCGGTGAGACCCCCCCTCCCCTGCCTCTGCAACCATGGCTCTTGGTCCTCAGCTTGACCACCGGGATGTTTCTGGGCTGCCCTCCGCCTGCTCTTCCTCTGGCGTGGGCAGGAGGGGGATCTCTCTTCACGGCTGGTTTCTCTGGAGAACCAGCCAGGTAAAGCCGGGGCTCGGCCCTCCCCACACATGGGCTGTGAAGCTTCCAGAATCTGCTTCTTTGGCTCCTTCTGCTGGTGAATGACTGATCACTGAGCGGATGGGCAGCAGAGCTGATAGGCCCTCTCTAATCCTCACATCGATTCCTTTAGGCGAAAACACAACCCTCCTGCATCCCTTGCTGTCTCCTCTGTGGCTGAGTCAGGCAATGAAGGGAAACAATGAAATACAACCTGTTGGTACTGGCACCTGTCCAGTCGCTTCAGCCTGCGCGGAGACAGTCTGTGCTGGCACCTCGGCCGCTTGGCAAAGACCTGAGCACACTCCATTCTCACCATGACCTGGAACGGGACCTGATGACACGTGGCCACAAAATGATGACAGAAAGAGGCAGAGAACAATGGCTCAGGGGAAAGGGAGGGAAGCAGGAGGTAGGACCAGGAGCAGCCATGCAGTTCAGAGCGGGTGAAAAACAGTGCTAGTTGCTCGGATTTTTTTTTTTCCTTTTCTTTTTTTTTTTTTTTTGGCTCATTTTTGTCAGTTCCTTATCTATGAAGGCAGAGAGCTGTGAGGTACTCTCAAGGCTGATTTTCTTCTGATTTAGTGAATGTGTCTGTTTCACGAATCATTTCATGCTACTTACTGACGGGGCTTTTCAAAAGAATGGTTTTGGTGTAAGAAATACAATTAGAAGTTATCATCAGCAGTGACCAAGTGGCATTTATAATTTGGTTGGCTTTTCCCATGGTTTTCTGGCTGGAGAGTGCCTTGTACTGCTGATCGGTACCCTTTAATTTTGTAGAAAATCAAGGAAATGTATTAATTGATAGGTATACAATTACTCTAGAGCTTTATGATGTCTGAGAATTCCTGAATTGGAAAAACCTAAATGGAACTTTAAAATTTTATTAAATTTTGCTCGATGGTTCTCAAAGTTCAGTGTGCACATTACCCAAGGAACCTAGTAAATGCAGACTTCTAGGTCCTATACCCAGAATTTCAGGTTTAATGGACTCAAATTTGCATTTTTAACACACTCCAAGGTTATTCTGATGCGAGTGGTTGTGGTCATAGCTGGAGAAAAATGGGATCCTACACGTGGCCTTTGCTAGTCATGCTGTGACAAGCTGTCCACTCGACCCCTCCTCCCATGGCTTCACGATGTAATTTTCACCGAGGCAGCAGTTGTGTCTACATGCAGTCCAGGACAGAGGCTCTGATAGAGAGGTGTATCACCTGCATTGTGATTTTCAGAGCTTTCGGTCTCAGGTTTATTCCCCGTCCAAAGATTGAAAGATAATGTGAAATCAAATACATTTGTCTGGGAGTTGAATGTCTGTCAGACCCAGGCATTGATTTCCTAGAGCTCGAGTTCTCAGTAAATGTCTTTCCAGTGAGAATCCCAATCAGGATTCTAAAGGTTATATGAAATAGGCCTGATTTCTGAGCTTTCTCTGGGGAGACGGCTTAATTTGCAAGCCGAGTGGGGAGAAATCCACTCACCACCACTGTCTGTTTGTAGTCAGCACACAGTTCATATTTTAGAATAAAATGCTACGTGGATTAGTGTTGTGAACTAGGCTGAGTCAGAAAATACTTCTGTGCAGAGAATCCTTAAGGATGAAATATTTGCACTTGGGAGGATGGAAAGAGCAAAATGAGATGGAGGCCGAACTGTGAGGAAGTTTGCCTGGGACAGATACTGGATTTCTACAGGTGCTCTTACTTATTCTGTCACCAGGGGGCAGCATTGCACTTCGGTTGGAAAATGGTCTCTGTGGCGAGCATCCCTTTAAATTAAAGGAGAATGTCTCCAAATGAGCAAAGCTAAAAACCAGAACATTAGCAAGAACCAGAAAACCAACAACACAGAACCCAAACTCTCTTTGTTATAATGTGCCATCTTTGCTTTTCTTGGTGTGCAGAGTTTAATATTGTAGTATTAAGACTCTCCGGGGCATACTTTATCGGTCCATTAATACACACTTAGGGGTGGTAGATAATGCAGTGAGATTCTTTTTCATTTTTCCCACTTTTTGTTAGGCTCTCCCATCTCATCTCACTGTCCTGGTCTTGCTGCCACACAGCTGCTCTTCTACCTGCTTCCCTCCTGCGGAGGCAGACGTGGCCGCTGGCCGTACCTTGGTGATGCTGGTTATTCTGTGGAGCCCGGTGGCTGTGTATAGAGCTGGCTGGAAAGCTTCCTCTGTCCTCTTTCTTGCTATGAAAACACGCTCACAGATTGCACAATTCTGGAAGGTTCCCGGGCCTTACGGTCACTCTTATGCCCTTAACGCACTTTTGCAGGAGTCAAGCCATCATTTTGTAAGGGAGTGATACAAAATGAATAGATACTAACATTTCACATCTTTAAAACTGACTCATATTATTAATGGACAAAGTGTCGGTAGATTCTAAACAAAACAGCCATCAGCTTTAGGAGCATGAGCCCCTCCAGGACAGGGGGCGTATCTGTCTGTTCCTGGACATCTCCCAGTTCCTGGAACGGTGCCTGGCGCAGAAGGCACTCAGACTTGTTGAGCAAATGAATGGAGTGAATCGCATGTGTTATGATGGCCCTTTCTCCACCTGGGCTTTGCTTCGAGCATTGATTCTCTTGGGGACTGAGACAAGGCTGGGTCCCTGACTTGACCTCTTTCCATGTCTCTGTCTGTGCTGTTCCTGGGCTTGTAGAATGACAACAGTTGAGAGTTTCTTGAAGGAATGTTCTCAAATTCAGCCTGCAACAACAACCATAAACCCCCAATATTTTTGTTCCTCTGGAATTCGCATACGAACTCAACATACCACTGTAGTGTTAATTCCGCCACTGGAAGCTGTCATCAAGACTGGATTTGAAGTTAACTTTCTATTAATGCCCTTCTACGGGAAAGGCTTTCTTTTCGTGTCCTCCTCCCTTTTCTTATTTTGCAAGACACGGGCATGTTGAGAAACTTGACTTTGAACAGGAGCAGAAGTGTGCCCAGGGTGGGGACAAACAAGGCACTGCGAAGCGTACTTACTCTTGCTAGAACCTAGCATGGCTGGGTGAGGCAAGACTGTTCAATTACTTAACCACGTTGGCGCTGCTGGCTTCTAAGGACTTGCGGGCTGGGACAGCCCTCCTTTCCCACACAGTTTATGTGAGAAGTCGCTCCTCAGCTCGCTGCTCCCCGTTGAACCTTTCGGCCGAGGCAGAGGAGCAATCGATTTTGGAAGAAGATGTCCCCATCTCTGCCTCCTCCGGGGCTGTGTTTGCAGTGAGTTTCCAGGGCTTAGTGCCTGGCTGCCAGGGTTCCTTCTGCCAGTCAAGCTGCTTCCCTCAATGTGTCGTGGAAGCATTTCCCCTGCTCACACACCACTTTTTAAGGCTTTTGGCTGGAGAATGGCTGTCCGTCGAGCTACCTGTCAGAGCATGCCATCAGGCCGGAATGTGTGAGAATGACGTGGTCCCACAGAACCTGCTGTGACGATGCAGGTGTTCCCTCTCCGACCCGTCATGTGTGGTAGGCAGTGGCCCCACGTGGCTTTTAGCATTTACCATGTGGCTGGTGTGATGAAAGGACCCAAATTCTAATTTAAATTAAGTAGTTGCCGATGGCCAGTGGATCCTGCGTTGGGCAGCGAACCCACGGTGCCCAGGAAAGATGTTTCTGTTTCATTAGCGATTTTTCCCTGGGATGGAGCTTGACCGTTGCACTATTATACAGAGGGCTGGTTTTCACTACAGTCCCTCTGTTTTTAATGTTTTTTAGTCACTTCTCACCATGCCCCCCTGATGCTTCTGCCTTGGCCGTGTCATTCCTCGTCAGTGGCTGAGGAGAGGCGGGGTATGGGCCCTGCCCTCACATGTTCTGCGGCGGCCTCCTGTTTCCTCCTGTGGTGAAAGATCTTAATCACGATGAAAACTTTCATTCTCTCAAAACAAAAGAGTCAGGTGGACACGTCCCCTCGGGACGCTTGAACACCCTATCTCCATGGACTCCTCCTGTCCCTGTGGCGCCACCTCCATAACGTCACACAGACGGGGCCGTCAAATGCTCTGTTTCGCGCAGATTTTCAGACTTGTTCAGATACCAGTCGACCGTCCGTCTATCAAAACGAGCCCGCGAAAAAAACGGCCTTAGGGACCAAATGCCTTTGCTTCCAGCCAGACACAGCAAGAAAGGAGCAGGCCACGCAACACCGCGGCGTGTAAGACGAAGACGTCGGCCGAGCTCTTCTCCCGGCCACTAGGGGGCGTGACGGGGTCGGAGCCAACGACTTCTGATCTGCCCCGCACCCCAACACCCGCCCGCCCTGGTCTGTCATCTTCCCTGCCGCCACCAGCACTCCTAGGGCTAAAATTCTATGCAGAGAAGGAAAAAAAAAACGAGTCTGTGAAATCATTCTCTTGGTTCCTACGGTTTGCGCTTGCTAGTTAATTTGAGCCTTGATGTTGGTCTCTCAGAGCGACAGAAACAGCAGCCAATCTGCTGTTGTACGAGCAAGTGCATATAGCCTCGTTGCTAACACCCTTGAAAAATGTCCCCAGAAATGCAGCTCACAGAGAGAGAGAGTTCTTTAAATTAAGCTAGATTTGTAAAGAGCCCATTTACTGCCTGACTTAGAGCTAAATCCTGTGGCAGAATGGAATTCGGGGCTAGCTGCCAGCGAACGGAAAACAGCTTGGGTACCAAACCGTGAGCCTGTCAGTGGCAGGGAAAGGAGAGGTTTTGAACAGAAGGCATCCTGAAGTCTGACAGGAAGTAAAAAATCAAAACAGAAGGAAATGTCTAGAGGCCAAGTGCAGACGGGGAGTCCAGGAAAGTTGGGATGTAGAGAATGAAGAATGAGAAAGAGAAAAAGAAGAGGAGCTCGATAGGCCGAGAGAAGGAGGTAGAGGACGGGAAAGAGAAATGATCGATGCCCTGCTCCTGCTTTATATCAGTTGAGAAGGGACATGACCGGAAATGAAGTCGTTTTAGCAGACAACCAGGGAGTAGCGAGTCACCATGCAAAATTACTTCCCTATGTGAGTGTCAAGCGCTGATTTCATGAGTGCAAATAAACACGCAGGCAATCGATCAATCGATCAATCCGTCAGACAAAGCCCGGCCTTCCACTGGCTCTTTCTGGGTTCCATTTGCCTTTTTTTAAGTGGAGGAGGGGTTTTCTCAGTTATTCCAATGCAGTTGATGTCAAATCTCTTGGAGAAGAGTTTGAGCAGGGACGAGAAGGTGGGTGTCCGTAGACCAGCCCACCGCTGTCCAAATGCGGCCCCTCCCGCTTTCTCCACCGAGGGGACACCGTGACTGACTGCGAAGTGTGAAGCTGCTTTCCACCTCGGGGACTCTCACTGGGACAGTCTCTAGACACCTCCCAGGGAAGCTCAGTAACAGCGCAGTTGCCTGGATCCGAGCCCCAGAGATTCCCGATTCTTGCGGGGAGGCAGCCCCTCTAAGAGGGGGACACTGGGAAATGGGGCGGAGCTGGACAACGTGAACGTTTCAGGGCATAGAGGATGGAGCAACCTAATTTGATGCTAGGTAAAAACTCCTGAAAAAGTCTCACGTCTTCTGTATATTTGATGGGAAATTAAGGCTAAATGAAATGGAGGATGGCTTATTTATCTCCCACCGTGGTTCTTGGCTAGTCAAGTCCTCTTTTTCTTCTCAATTACTGAAGAAAGACCAAACTCCCAACTCTGAACACGTGTTAGGGATGGTCCAGATGGTCGTGTGGTTGTGCTCCTAGATCTCTTTGGAATCCGGCTGTGGTTCCTTCTATCCTCTTTGGCAGGGCCCTTTCTGAGTCCCCAAGACCCCTTTGCCAGCTTCTGTCCCATTCCCCATCTTTAGAGGGCTGCCTCTGCCCGGAGCCACTGTAGGATCGGGAACCGTCATTCTAGAGTCGGACTGACATAGTCTCAGCCCCGCTCAGCCTGTACTTACTCTGTGACTGTGGGGAAATGGCTCTCTGAGCTTCGGTCCCCTCCACTGATGGGATGCGTGTAATTGTCATCCCTCACTGATGTGTAATTCTTACGAGAGATAAGGTATAAAAAGCGCTCTGCAGAATAAGCATTCAATAAATGAAGCCACCGCTTGGAGGGCAGAGTCATCTGCCCTCCACAGTGTCCAAGGTTTTGCTATATCGTCTACTGTGTTCTTAGAGGTAAGCCTTACCTCAAACCAAGTGGCCATCCACCTTCATAATCCCTGGGATCCTTCAGATCCTCTAGTTGGTTGTTACTCTTGTCATGATGTTTTCTAAGAATGGCTGCGAGACAGCAGGTGCCACGTCTACGAGCTGAGGTTGGGGGGTGGGGCAGGCGTCAGGTCAGCCTGGTCATGTCAGGACCTGACTAGCTGTATGTGCCTTCCAGGCGGAAGACCCCTAAGAGTTCTCTGGGTTGCCTTGTTGTGAAGCGTAATTACTCATTTGCTAAGAGGTATTTATACTGTAATTTCAAGGATTGACATGCAAAATTTTCAACTGTGCCTTGTCCTTCGATCCCTCCTGGGCAATATACAAGATGGAGTCTAACGCCCCTGTGGGAATTCAAACATGTCATAGTCACTGACAGGCAATCATGATCCTAATGAGGGCGGAAGAATTTAATTTAATAAGAAACCTATTAAAACTGACAGTACAAATGTAAACAGGTCCCCGATGAATAATTTGGCTGGGCCTTCTCCGCGGCCGTCGTTGGTGATATAGCCCATAACCAAAAGTGGAAGACAGATGCTTGAGTCTGTTCCGACATGGCGGGGGTGATGCATGTCTTCTACTTTACCTGGGGCACACCATTCGCACTGAAACCCCGGACCTGGTCGTTGGGGATGGTGTCATGAAAACGGCCTTTTTGTCTTATTTTTACGGGAGGAGGGACCCTTTGATGATAGGAGGAAGATTTTGTTGGGGGTTACTTTTTGTCTTTTTCAAGAAATTCAGGTGGTAAAAAGGACTCATTAGTCAGCTGCTTTGGTTTTTCCCTGAGACTCTTAGAGGATATTATGCCAAAAAATTGTACGAATCTTCTTCTGCTTTAGCAGGTGGATTTTAAAGACTTGTCACTGGGCTAGTTTATGAGTTGTTGCCTGTTATGGCAAATTTAAATCTCATCCAACAATACGGAGCTCCATTTTTAACAGATATAATTAATAATAAGAGTTCGTCAGCATTATTTCTTGAAAGACTCTGAGACACAGCTATGTCATTGTACCAACAATTCCTTATAAAAATGGTATTTTTTTTTTCTTTATTGTTGTTTTCTTTTACTGCTTCAGAGTGGAGATAATGGAATGTTTTATTTTTAAAAGACAGAGGAAAAGAATAAATAAAAAAGGAGGCCTGATAGAGACCGCTTCCTTTCCCCCACATGAGGATACATCGATGGTGCCAGATGGGAACCAGGCCGTGACCGCGCTGGTGCCTGATCTTGGGCCTCTCAGGCTCCAGAACTGTAAGAAATAAATGTCTGTTGTTGATAGGCCAAAATACAAAAGCAAAAAGCAGAGAACAATCCTAAACACGAGTCTTGCAAAAAAATCTTTGGTTCATTAATAATATTAGTAAGTAACAATTTACTCTCAGCATTTGAATGTTCTCTCCATTTTTCTATCTTTAAACCTTTGCTTAAAAATGGATGAAATCATTATTCACCTGTAGCTTTTGATGGAGATTCACATAGGAGAAGTGAGAGGCTCCGTGGCCCAGCCCCACAGTTTTCCATCTGTGGGCTTTGCACTTCTAGGAGGAGAGAGCTTGTCTGTAACACCGTCGAAATGCATCCAGGAAGCCGTGTTTGCACAAAGTGTCCTCCGTTGGTGGATAAATATTATTTTTACACACAAATGTCACGATTCTTTTTCAATATGTGTAGACGCCATGAGGGTAACTATCATGCAAGTCTAGAGTAGCTTTTTTGAGATTATAGATTTTCTTAACTGATAAGGGGCAGCTCATGTCATGCGGGGAGTTCCGTGGCATCCTTGACACTGCAGAAGAGACTGATCTCCCATCGTTAAGTCCTGGGAACGCCTTCCCAGAACCGAAGTCGGGTGAGCGAGGGGCGCTCGCATGCCACGAGTGTTGTGACTGTCTCCACTCCAGTTTCTGCACTGAAAAGGCGACAGCTGACGGATCAGCTGCTCCCGAGCAGAGGTGGCAGCAATGCCGCCCGCCACACAGCTCGGCCCGGCAGCGGCATTGCCAGGGCCTCCTTAGGACGCCCTCCGTGCTTTTTTCGGGCCTTTGCTCTGCCCGCTGTGAGCGAGCCGAAGTAAATATTTATTGCATTTTTGTAGTGACCGAGAACAGTTTTCCATTTCCTGGGCTTGCTTTCTCGCAGCCTCGTTTTTCCTCATTAGTTCACTTCTGGTTTCTGGCTTATGACTGCTCTGCCTCCATAAAGCGCAGTTCAGGACCTTATGAAAAGAATTCAGTGTTGATTACCCAGAGCCATTCTGAGGGAAGAAAGGAGGAAAGCTGTACTTCCTGAGGGCCTGCTACACGCTGGGTTTAAACCTTCACCCCTCTGAGATAGTGCGATCTCCATCACTACAGAGAGGAATTTGGGACTCAGAGAGGGGACGCCGCAGGCAGGTGCTTGCTACAACGTAGGTGGAGGTCCAGGAATCGATCCCTTCTTCCTTTCTCTTCCTCCTTCCCTCCCTCCGTTTCTTCCATCCTTCCTCTCTCTACAATACTTCATTACTTATTAAGCACTTTGGATTTTTAGATGAATTTACATTTGCTCTCGATGGGTGAGCTTTATTTTCTATTCAAGATTTCATTTAGATTCTCAAATAAGTGCCAATCTCTTGTCTTTGAATTTTCTTTTATTCATAGCTAGGAAAATCCAAACACGAGAGCTATATTTTGGGGTTTATATCTTAGAAATCTACTAATAAACAGTGTAAATATATTAGAAAGTAATATTCTTCGCTTTGTGTTTCTAGAAAAGAGAGTGCTTTTATGAACAATAGAAATAAATTCCAGGTATGGATTCTTAACCAACAGCCAGCTCTTTGCTGATACCACTCACCTGCGTTTTAATGTTATTGTCCCAAGAGGTTAAAATGTTTGGATGCGTTCACCCGAGCGCCTTTGCTGTGAGCCAATACCCTCCCAACTCTCGGCACCCCGGGTCCTGAGAGCAATGAGCTGTGTATCAAAACAGACTGTCAGACCTGGCCCGTTTGTCATTTCGCCTTTGCTCCGTCTCCTGTTTCATGATTAATTCTGTCATTTTCCTATTTCTTTTCAAGGCTTTGAGCCGTGAGCAGTAAGTAACAGACAGCTCACAATCTGACCTTTCCCGCTCCTCACATTCTTTGGCAGAAGCACTTAACGTAGCGAACGGCTGGGGCGAGCATGCCCACTGATAGCAGGGCGGCGGCCGGCATCCCTTCACGTGCCAGAAGACCTGTCCCCTGGCGACGCAGGCCCCTGGCCGGCACCCCCACCCAGGACACTGCGGCCAGGTCGGCGGCCCTTCCTTCTGAGCACGCAGAGCACCTGGCTTCCTGCGTGTGCGGCGACCTTCTCAGCCACTTTGGAGAGGGCAAAACTTTTGTGCTTCGTGTCCAAAACCCAATGACTTCCCAAGAAAAGAAGTGCGGCGTGGAGGAGGGGGACGACGTGGAGGTCAAGGTCGGGAACGCAGACGTTGCCCGGGTCTCTTCGTGTGAGTCCGCGGGGTCTCGGGATGGCTTTGTGTTTCCTCGTCCCCTGGCTTGAAGAAGTTAGACCTTTGGCCTCTCAGCATCATGCTAGCAGTCTAGAAAAGTGAAAAACTGGAGCAAACTGGTTGCTGCCCTTATGAAATCATAGCCCCCTCCATCTGCTGCAGCCTCAGAAACGAGGATGGCTGGGTCTCGGGCCGGAGTGGAGCGCGGGCGCGTCGCACCCAGACAAGCGCTGGGCGCCAGTCGCTGCCCACACTCTTTAACCCCGGACTCACCTCTCCCGGGTCCTGTTCTCTTTGCTTTTGGCCTCTTCTCCAGCTCCCTTAGGCCTTATAAGGACAAAGTAACTAGAGGCAAGAGAAACGCGATAGGGCTGTCAGGAAGAGCAAATCCTTGAGATCGCGTCGAAGCCAAACTTCCATTCCTTTATCTGTCATTCATTCGTTCGTTCATTCGTTCACTCATCCATTCACTTTACCAGATATTTTCTGAGCATGTTCGGTGCGCCTAGAACCATGTTAATTTCTCTAATGATAAATGTAACCCAAATATATAAAAAGTGTTCAGCCTTCCAGGATAACGCTTTATTTTGTTAGCCCATGTCTCTATTCTGTGACCTGCAGGAAATCCTGTCACCCTTTCTAAGGACTGTGTGAGGGGGCGTCTACACCCACTAGTGTCACCTCTTTCTCTGGGCTCCGTGATGGCGTGGGCTTCCCATCATCGCCTCTTCCCTTCCCCACCTACTCCTGCTGCTCCGGCTGTCTGTGCTCTGGTTTGCGTCCAATTGTAGACACATCTCCTCCCTTCACTGCCCAAGGCTGCTCCTGGGGATAGAGGTGAACAGATCCCAGTGATGCTGTAGAAGTCACCATGAGAGCAGAAAAGGAAACCAGCAGTGAGATGTTGGCTCCCACTGCTGCAAAAGCGTCTCCTGCAGCCCCGAGCCAGCAGCTCTCTTGCTGGTAGGTCCACTCCCACCATCCGTGGGCCTCCCCTTCTCCTCAGGCATCTTCACTAGAGAGGAGCAGGGAAGACTTTCTTAGCAGACAGATAACATCTCCTCAGGGGCGCCCCAGGCCCCCAAGCGCTTGATTTTTAACACTGGTTTCTCATTGTCTCAGTCTCTCTTTTCATAATAGGCTTTGGGCATTTTCTTTTCAAATGAAAAAGCACACCATAGTGTTTTCTTCAATTAAAAAAAAAATTTTTTTCCCCCCAAAGAGTCATCTGTTGCATCACCTAGAATGCAGAGTTGCATTTTGCTTCATGATTAAGACTACAGGGCCCCTGCCTGCAACCTGAGCCTGGTAGGGGAGACAGTGAGCGAGCCAGCTTTGCTGCAGGTGACACGACCAAGGTGTGCGTGGACTGCGATAGGACCACACAGGAGGGAGAATTCAGTTCTGCCTGCTGGTCCCCGGAAGGCTTTGTAGACTGACTCGAGTCAGGAATTTTCCAGGAAAATCACGGGAGACAGTATTCTAAGTGGCTAGGACAGTATGTGAAGATCGCGGAGGCATGCGGATGCCTGGCAGGTTGGAGGCACAATGCACGCGGGGACAATGGGTGCACAGGATAGAAAGGTCAGGCAAGGGCCACATGGCAGGCTTAGGAGTTGATGAGGAGCCTCGTATCGGCCGTGCCACAATCACACCTGTGCTTTAAAGACTGCCATGGTACGGGCACAAATGGGGTGGTGGCCACGTGGTCGGCTCCAGTGATGAAGGCCTGAACTCCAGCGTGGCACGGAGGTCGGATGATGGGCAAGCCAAGGACTTCATCTTCGATGGGGAGAGCTGGGGCTGCCTGCCGACTCGCTGCCCTCTCCTGTGAGCCTAGAGCATTCTGCAGCCCGCACATCGAAGCCCACCGGGAAATGCTGGTTGAAGGAGAGAATGGTGGACTCGGACTCTGGTGTCCTAAGAAGTCTGTGGTGACCATCACTTCATACGATAAATGTGGTTAAGGAGTTTTTATTGTAACGACACTCACGATGCGAGATTTCGAATCAATGTGGCATCTCTTTTCCGTTATTTTAAAAGGATGATTTGAGATGATTTAATAAAGAGGCACATTACAAAGATGTGGGCAGGGTGTAGGGAAACTTAAATCGATAGTGCAGTGCCAGATGACAGTGACCATCCCTAAGCCCCAAGAGACCAGGGAAGGTGCTGCTCCTGGCGCCCAGAGAGAGTTCTGTAGGGCGGGCTGCCTCGACAGAAGCTGCGGCCTACACTGGAGGTCTGCAGCCAGCCGGAATGGCTGAGGGAATGAATACCTTTTCATTATTCTCCTCTCCCCCTCAGTCTTCTAGCAGGCCTCCCTACTGGCTGAATTCCAGCACAAGCTGAGGGACAGGGGGTCTGTGGCCCCACCAGGTAGAGGACGGAGTGCCCCCACCGTGTATACTCAGGGTCAGAATGCACGAGGAGGCAAACAGGCGTCTTCCTCCCATAACTGTAGTCTGCCCTAATCCTCTGCTTCAGCTGCTGCCTCAAAGCTACTCAGGCTTCAGACCTGGGGTGATGACGTGTCCCTTCTCTCCATGAAGTACCGCTGGCTTTCCGACCCCTACGTAACTGACCTGCAACCACCTGACTGACAAGCCCAGCGAAGGAGCCAAGAGAGAGTGAATTCTGTTGGGCGCTTTATTCAGACAGTAGCAAAGCAGAAGGATCTCCTTATCGATTTGAAATTTGGTCAGAAAACAAAAAGTCTCCGACAAGATTAAGGGCTATATTTAAAAATTCGTGCCATGACTGAACAGAAGCCCACACTGTGGTCTCCTTGAACAGGAAAGGAAGTGGTATTTGTTGGATGCTGCTATGTTCAGGTTCTAGGTCAGGTGTTGTATAAGAGTGAAGCTCTCAGGTAATCGAACTTGGGGGGACGGTCCACATCAGTTACAGATATGTTAAAAACAGCCTTGATAAAACTTTCCGCCTCTATGCATTACTTCTGTTATACTGAAGAATTGTGCAAAGTTTTGAAAAATTAAACAATGCAGAACCTCTGTGGGGAATCGTTGCCACGGCTGGGCAGAAGGCATCAACTATTAAATAACAACACTCGGCGAGGCGGCCACGCGTGGCGTGTGGTGTCCCACGGAAGCCGCCGAGAAATCAAGGAGACGGGCTGCAGAAGCGCAGCCGGAATTTGACTAGGCTAATAGTATTTCACGGGTATGAAAACCTGTAATTTAGCCTCAGGATTTCTGCCCTTTGCTGCTCTTCTCTACTTGGTTTTCTCCTGTACTTTCTGACAAGGAAAAGAAGGTGATCATAATCCCTCCACCTTGGATGGTAGAGTCATCGCAAGCAGCACAGGCTTTTACTACAAACCACAATTAGGAGACAACAGGGATCGGTGATCCAATAGGATGTCACGCAGCTGACCTTGGCGGCCATTGGTTCGTTGGAAGCATCTCGACGATGCTCATGTGCCCGCCCCCTCTTCTGAGAATTTTGTTTTTCCAGATGAAGCCAACCAACGAGGTGCTAACTTTGATCCTTCTTCAATGAAGTCACAATAATGGAAGTGGATGAAATAATGCATGTCTTTGCTAGACTCTCCTAACTCCCAATTCCACTGCCCAGATGAAGACGATCGCCCCCGAGTATTCAAAGAGACAGGAGGAGGCATCTCTTTAACAAGCTGTGGTGGGAGAAATGTACCAGATGCCGACATTAAATTATTACCTTTCTCATTTAGCCGAAGCCAAATTGAAATTGCATGGCAATCAATCAGGAGCTCCTCTTTTCAAAAATCTCAGTTTTCCTGTGACTTTAGCTCTAGGTATTCAGTCAGACATAAAAACATCACCGTTTTTTTTCAGGCAGTTTGCATTTTGTTAACTCTTGCTCTTACTTGCTGTGATATGGACTCTAGCTCCTTGCAAAATCACCCCCACCTCTCCCAATAACTTCTGAAGGTTTCCACAATGTGCCTTATGAGGCGGGCACTGGCCCACCACTCAGCATCGACCGGGCACCTGCCTGCACAGTACCTGCTCCTGTACCCGCCTGGGGTTGCTGCTCATAGCTCGCCTAGCTGATGCACCAGAGCGCTTAGTCCTCAAAGCTTTTTCGTGTTCTCTGAGCCGCGCGTGTGCCCAGCTAGGCTCTTTTTAGGCAGAGAAATAAGGATAACGTTATTCTCCATTCACCAGGTAGCAGGGCAGCATTGCTTATGCTCCGAAAACTGAAAACATTTAAAAACTAAAAATAGCTTCTTCCGTTTTCATTTGAAGTCTGTTTTCTTTCCTCCCAAAGAATATGAATTCTTAAGGGTTGGAAGAATTATCCATATGACAGACACCGCGCTCCTGCCCACCGGCCACTTGTCTGCGGCTCCTTTTTGAGGTCATTTTGCTCCAGGAGGTTATGCACTCTTGCAGGTAAAAATAGGCTCTTGACAATCTGGCCTCACCAGGCTACAAGACATTCAGATCTGAGGCCTAGCAGTGGACACCACGTAGATGTCAGCTGGGATCTCCTCAATAGAGGGGTGAGGTTGGGTTGAAAATTGCTGCTTTTAGACTCTTAAGCTCAGACCTAAGTAGACAGTGGGGCGAAGCAAACCGGAGGGGTGGCATCTGTCACGGCTGCATTGTGCCCCCCTATGTCCTTCATATGTTGAGGTCCTAACCCCCGGTACCTCAGAATGTGACCACATATAGAGAGAGGGTCTTTACCGAGGTGATTAAGTTAAAATGAGGGCGTTCACGTGGGCCCTAATCGAATGACTGGTGTCCTTATAAAAGGAGGAAATGTGGGCACAGGAGACGCACACAGAGGGCAGGTGACATGAATACACAGGGAGAAGACAGCCCTCTGTCCACTAAGGGGAGAGGCCTGGAACACGGCCTCCTCCCTCACCGCCCTCAGAAGGAGCCAGCGCTGCCGGAACCTTGATCTTGCGCTTCCAGCCTCCAGAGCTGGGAGACAGTAAGTGTCTGTGGTTTAAGCCGCTCGGTCTGTGGTGCCTCGTAGGGGTAGCCCTGGCTCAGCATCCCAGGAGTGATCCGCGCCTTGTGCCGGGTAGGCCCCCAGAGGCCGACTCTGCCTGCGGGGGGCAGGAGCAGCCCGCCCTGCATGTTACGTGTGGTCTCTGAAAAGTGTGGTGGCGGCACCAAGGCTGGCCTGCCAGGGAGGGCAGGTGGCGTCCTCGTAGGGAGGCGGAGCCCGGGGGTGAGGAGCTCAGACGCAGGAGGGCGTGCGTGGTTGTCAGGGAGTCTGTCGGAGCCCCCACTGCGTGAAGGAAAGAGGGCAGGGCCCTGGCTTGGAGGAGGCTGAGGACGAGGCAGGGAGCGAGGCTGGGACTCCGCGCCTGGAATGCGGACACCTGGCTGTGGGAGGAGCGTCACGGCCCGTTACTAAGATCGGAGCGTGACGTCAGCCTGGGACTCCCAAGGTCAGTTTCCACCCCAAACACTTACATTTCTCTAAATCACCCTGCCTCGGGGATGCGTGGGGTCCTAGTGTATAAAGTGAGCCCGAACCTATGAGAAGTGATGTCGAATGACTTCCACGGCGGCCCAGCGAGGCAGCGAGGTCATTACACCGACAATGCAATTCTGCTGAATGAACAAGAGGGTACATCTTCCACGGGAGCCGTTTGCTTGGTACGCTTATTAATTTCCAACTTGCCATTCTGGGATCTTTCCCAGAAATGTCATCCATGACTCCTGGGAGGAATTTTTCCAAGCAGGTGTCACTGCTTTGCTGCTTATGGAGGGAATTTCTGAAAGCAACAGGAGTTGCCTTTCATGTACCAGGTATCCCAGGCAGAAGCAAGAATGCCCAGTGCCCGGGAGATGGTAGAAAATGCAGCTCGAGTTTCAGTTTAGTTTTGCCTATAAATGGAAAACAATTTAGGCGGCCGCTCTACTGGCTCGTGAAAGTGAGCTGAGCTACTAGCAGAGAACACGGCCTCAGATTTGCTGGGCCTAATACTCCAGAACAGCATTTTCCAAACATTTTGCAGCCGTAGAATCCTTTGTTCGGTTGGATTCTTAGGGGGGACTCATGACGTGACAACCGCAGGAAGAGGGGCGTGAAACAAGGGCGTGAGGCCCACGTCCCGCTCACTCTGACCCCCAGCCCGGGGAGAGAGTTTCCGGCGATGCAGAGTTTGAACCCCACACGGAGCTTGTAATCCACTCAAAAAAGAGTGGCCCATTCATTAATTGGCCAAGCCGATGTGTTATGATTATTGAAAAATCTAGGGAATTTAAAAAAATAGACTTAAAATCTTAAAAGACAAAAGGAAAGTTAGCGTCGGCGCCACGCTGATCGAGAAGGGAAGGTTTCGATGGTGAGACGCCCGTTTGGAGGAACATGAGAATGAAACAGGAAGCTGTTTATTGTGGGGAGCTCAGGATTGCCCGCACTTCTCCCGCGCCCCCTCTGTGCTCCCCTTCTGCTCCCCAGGGGACCGCATGGCTCCACACGCAGCCGAGTGCCACAGCGGCCTTCAGCCACACGTGCGTGATGCAGTAAGCTGAAGTATGTTTGCATGCTTCAGGCACAGGCGCCCGTCTACACTAATGGAACAGCCACATCCGGGTCCTATTCCTACCGCAAGCCTGGATCCCAGCCAGACCGGGGACCAGCCACATCTGGGTCCCACAGTTAGCTAAGTCAGTGTCCCAATTCTTGACTGTTCTTTAACCAGCCACCCCAATACTTAATGGCTTGAAATAGCACTCATGTGATTGCAGTTTGGGTGGGGTTTGCTGGGGACAGCTCTGCTGCAGTGGCCTCCCGGTGGGCGGGGCTTAACAAGGACCTTCACCTCCAAGGAGGTTTCATCATAAGATTGGCAGGTTGGTGGGGAAGGTGGGGGTGCTGTCAGCTTGGGGCGCGCAGTTGGGACTCTGGGATTGGAGCGTGGATTCATTTTAACATGTGTCTGTCACGGGGCCGCACACAGTGTGGCAACAGGGTCCCAGGAGAGTATCCCAAGACAGGCAGGGGGAGCTGCTCGCCGCCTAAGAACTTGGCTTGGAAACTGGCACAGTGTCACTTCCAGTTTATTTCATCGGTCAAAGCACTTACGGGGACCACCTACCCTCAAGGGGAGGGGACCCAGACCCCGCCTCTTCACGGGAGGAGTGCGGAACAGTTCGGGGAGCGGTGTCTTTAAACCACCGCAGCGGTCGCTTCCCCTGTTCCCCTTTCTCTTCCCCACATCGCCATCCTCTCCCTCCTTCTCAGCAGTGACAAGAATGTACGGAATTATGTGTCTGGTCCAGACACTCTGCTCAGTGTTTCAGCAACACGCGAAGGACAAGGGACCATCACGTCTGTCCACGAGGAGTCCCATGTCCTCTATGCTCTGCCGCGGAAGCGAAAGCGTCGCTATGTACGATCACTTAACATTTAACGATACCGAAATGTCGCCTAGCGCACGTGCGGGATGCCGGCGGGAAAACCAGGGTCATTTGGGCCCAGGACTTACCTTCGGGGAGTTTGCAGTCAACGGCTGTCATACAAGGCAGAATGTAGATCTATAAGCGGTGTGTGGGGGACAGAGAAGAGAGGGAGTGTGGTGGGGAGAAATGTTGGGGGAGGAGAGGGATATTTGGGGGGGGGGCAGGGGAGGGGTTTGTGGGGCCGTGTCTGAAGGCCCCTCGGACACGGTCCTAGAGTGAGGAGTCTGGTGAGCAGGTGCCCGGAGGCCGGAAAGCGCGTAGTTGGTTTGGAGGATGAGAGCTCGATGCGCCTGGACGGGAGCTAAGGAAGATAATGTTGGAAACGGGGTCATTAGGAAGGTGCCAGAATTGTATTTTCAAAGCCCCGGTTTGGAACACTTAAAATTTGTCATGTCTTATTTGAGATAAAAATTTGTTCCAAGCTTACAAAGATGTGTATTTCCCAAATGTCACCCATGGCTGCTGTGACAGGAGGTGCGGCCTCACAGCAGAGGTGGCGGGAGACACGAGGAGGTCCCCCTGCGGCCTTCGTCCAGGGCGCGGTGGCCAGACACGTCTCCTTTCCTGCTGAAACTCTGATTGGGGGACACTGCCTTTTCTCCAGCTTCCCTTTTGGTCTCCAAGGCCTGAACAGCTGTGGCTCGTGCCGGGCGGGATGCAGAAAAACGCCAGCCAGACGTGGACAAGGGAGTGCGTGGACCTGGCTGCTGCCCCGGGGACACCAGGGTCTTTGAGAAGAACAAAGCAGCAGATATAAAATGTGATGGGGATGGCACGGGAAGGGTATTTCAAATCGGAGGTCAAGACAGCTGGGGTCCCTTACGGGTTAGGGGCTGGGGGTAGAAGAGGATGTCGGCGATTATTTCAAGTTGGAAGGTAAGACCGTAACCAGAGGGATGGCAATAAAGAATATAGGAAATCTGAGCATCAAAGAGAAATAAGCGGGTCGGAGTTAGACTGTTTGTGGGCGATAGCGAGGCCTGCAGACATTTCGAAGGAAAAGATAAAATGCTCTAAGGCGTGGAAGAGTCAGCGCCGCGTGGCCAGGGAACTGATTGTGCATGTGTTGCCGTTGGGGACTCAGCAGAGTCGTGACCTGTTTGGGGTTTGTGCCCGACCTCTGCGTTAAATGGGCCTTCACGATGTATAGTCATCCGCTTTATTTTTATTTCCTTTTCTACTTTCTATTTGTCTCCCATTCTCCCTTCAAACGAGGATATAAGTTGCACGAGAGCGGGGTCCTCGCCTGTGTTGCCCACCGCGGAACCAGACTCAGGGCGCCCACTCTGCAGACGGCTGCTGGACGAGTGAGTGAGCGGCACTGCCTTCGCTCGCACCAAATCCTTCCAGAACTCCTGGAGGAAACGCTTTTCCCCTCCCTCGTCCCGCGGCGTAACGTTCCAGCAGCTGTGTCTTGATTTAGAAATGCACCCAGGTCAGAGACTACAGGGGAAGGGGCGAGTGGTTGTGGACCGCAGCAGAACCCCAAGCACCCAGGAGGGAATGGCAGTCGGACACGGAGGCGAGAGGTTTTAACTTTGGAAGGCCATGAGTCCCAGTGGACAAAAGGATGGGAAACACCACTCATTTGCACGATGCCGCAGCAGCTTTCGGAGGTCCCCAGGGGGACAGTGCAGGCGGCCGTCCTAGTTTACGCAGGAGAATGGGTTGCTGAGCCAGGAGAGGCTGTGCAAGGACATTGCTGCCGTCTGCATGATGGGACGGTTGGTGGTTACCGAGGCTGAGGCCCGGAGAGGTGACTAACAAAAGGTTTAGAGGCAATTTCTAGCCTTCAGGCCAACTGAGCTCAGTTCAGACAGGTGAGTAGAGGCCCTAAAACTATAAACCAGTTTCATGTTTTTATTTTTCTTTCTCTCTCTTTTATTTTACTTTAAAACATGTGTCGGAGGAGCCGAGTGCCTGGGAGGCACGGGGCCATTTGGTTTGTTGTCATTAAGGCCATTTCCTTTACAAACACGAAACCCCCAGGCGAGTGGCACTGTCCCTCATCTCTCATCTGAAGGCTTTCAGCACTTCCTGGGGCGGGGCCCCGGGGGCTTACGTGGCATCGTGGCATCTCATACCTGCTGGAGGAACCCTCTCCCCAGGTGCCTGGTCTAGAGGCAGAGCGAGGCTCTGTGTCTTTGCTGGCTGTGTGAAGGCCGCACCTCTGTCTGCCAAGAGCCCACTGGCAGGAGGCGTCATGAATATAAATAGACACACGATGATGCCACAGTGGTTCTACAAACTCAAGGTCATGATTCTGCAGAAGCGTTTTTCTTGGTTCAACCAAATATGCACCCAGAAAATATGTGCAGGGTTAGTCCCCCCGCATCCCCGCTAAGAGCCTGGACAGATGCTTTGCAGGAACGTGGGGCATCTAATTTGTATGAGAAAATTCCATCCAGTGGTAGCGCACTGGCAAGTTAGAGTTTTATTTTTGAAGTTGTGTGGTATTGAACTTATTAACAAAATGATTTCTGTTAACTTGAGGTCTTTTGAATTACTGTTGATTTGCATGTCCTCATGTGAAATATGGTAGGGCATTCTCTGCTCCACATTTTAATTAATCTTTTGACTCTATGTAGCTGTCAGAAAACAGAGATTCTCAATTGTGTTAAGTAGAAGGCAACGTGAAAACCCAGACAGGTCAGAAAAGTCAGGCTAAGTGGCCGTTTCGCTTCGAATGGCGTTGTTTAAGATTTTGAAGCTGAACTTCTCATCTTCAAATGTCTCTGGAAGATGCGGGTGTAACGGGGTCAGTCCTCCGCCGTCTGTGAGTGATCGAGGTCCACAGACACTCACACGGTCTCCTCCGACCAGTAGCTGTAATCCCTCCGCCCACCCAGCCCTCGCCTGGCGTTTGTGGGGACTCTTCACAGGAAGCAAGACGACATTGCTCGAGTCTCCTGACGAGGTTGTCTTTGTTGGCTCAGGCTGCTGGAACGGAACACCGTGGACTGGGTGGCTCCTTAACGACATCCGCTTATGTCTCACTGTTCTGGAGGCCGGGAACTTTAAGGTCAAGGTGTCAGCAGATTTGGTGTTTGACGAGGGCCTCCTTCCTGGTTCACAGCCTTCCTCTCTCTGTGTGTAAGTGGTGGAGGGTGCGAGGGAGCCCCCTGGAGTCTCTGTTATAGTGGTGCTGATCCCCTTTATCAGAGGTCTCTACCCTCATGACCTAATCACTTCCCAAAGGCCCTGCCTCCTAATACGATCACCTTGGAGATGAGGTTTCAACATATGAATTGTGGGGGGACGCAGTTGAGTCTATAGCAGGATTTGTTCTCTGACGTGCAGTGAAATGGCCAGAAGGGTAACTAACAGGAGCGGGGACGGGGAGGGATCATGAGACATAGAGTAGACAATTAACTGTGTCCACTGCCCCGGCCACTGCAGTGTTCAATGCCGATCACGGCCGCCCAGACCCAGGCTTTTCCTGCCTGGCCCACAGCTCCTAGCCGAGAGGGGCTTCTACCTCTCCTGCAGGAGTCACCCTCAAGTGCCCCGACTCGCCTGCTCCTTTGTCAAATGGACTCGCTCCAACATAAGTGGTGTTCCAGAGATGCTCAGGCAGAGGCCGCCGAGGTTTGCACCTTTTGTGAAATCTGATGAATCAATCTACCTTCTCCTTGGCGTCTGCCGAGCCAAGAACCTCTCCACTGCTCCTTTCTCTGGTAGGAAAGATAAACGAAAATCCCATTACTCAGCCCATGATGTTGTGATGGCAGTTCCCTTTGAGCCTCTTGGCAAAACCTCACTTGCTTTAGAACTGTACGTCATATTGGATCCATCGAGAGCCATTATTTATCTGACAGGATATTTATAAAAGCCAGCATTAGCTGCAGCTCCAAGTCAATATGTTTCTCTCTTGCTGACACACATCACACCAACAGGCTTGAAATATTTAAATACAATAGTCCCTTCAAGAAATCATTAATTTTTCTATCAGTGCTAGAAGTGATAATTTGATGGAAATGGATTTAGTTGAAATAGCTGAGCTGACTGGAGTGGATACTTTCAAGTGTCTGGACTTCAGAGACGGCTGCACAGGACCCAGCAAGGACTGGAACCCCCAGATCCAGGCTCACCCCCCAGCGCCATCCCACCCACGCAGTCAGGGAGGCTGCCAGCTCCGTTGGACAACGTGTAAATATCAAGGAGAGGAAATGAAACGGGGGACGAACCACCTCATTACCGCCCTGTCTGTCTCTTTCTGCCCCCGCCTGTCTCCCTCCTGCTTCTCCTCTCTCTCGCTCTCCCCGGCCCTCCTCTCTCTTTCATCCCCTTCTCCATTTTTCTCTGCCTCTTTCCCTGGCTTCAGCTTGTGCTCTTTGATCTTCCTCTTCCCTTATTCACATTCCCTGCTGTGTGTGGCTGTGCTGAAATCGGGGACAGTCTTAAGTGTCTCGCCCAGGGTCACTGCTCTGGAGAGAGGAAGAGTCAGGGAACAGTGTGCCTGTGTGCGTGCGTGTGTGCGGGCGTGGTGTGTGGGTGTGTGTGTGTGTGACTGTTGGCTCAATCCCTCAATCCCTCCCCAGGATTCCTCATGCATAATTAATATAGAAAGTTTCCCTGACCCTTCACAATACAGGACAAACTGGGAGACTTTCTGGATGGAGGAAGGACTTGGACCTTGTCCGAATGTACCGGACTTTGTGTTCCTGGGTGTTTTGTGAGCAGAGGAGAGAGGTCTGTGCAGCTCTGTCATCGCCAAGCTAGTGTTATGTTCTCTACAAAAGTGGCTTCGTTGTCTGCGGCCACGCTACCCTGAGCAAGCCCGATCCCGTCTGATTTTGGAAGCTAAGCAGGGTGGGGCCTGGTTAGCACTTGGATGAGAGACCACCTAGGAGGACCAGGTGCTGTAGGTGTAAAATATATATAAAAAAAAATAAGAGATTGTAAACTGACAAGGTCTTTGCAATCTGCGAGGTCAACCAAGGGTTGCCTTGCCTAAGAAAAAACAAAAGTGGCTTTGTAGCCTTCCAGAGAAATGGCTCATCTGCTTCGAAGGTGAGGCAAGCAGTGGGGTAGTAGACACATGTTCCTGTGTAGTTCTCGATAACAAATCTCAACTGAGCCGGGACACACACACACACACACACACACACACACACACACACACACACACACACCCCTGTCCACATGTGAGGAGTTAAACCTGCTGTCATGCCGGGTCAGCCTTGGCATTCTCCTAGGTTTTTCCTCAGCCAAAACTTGCAGTGAAGCAGGAAACGGAAGCCTAGAGGAACTGTGAGCAGGAGGGTGAGGAGGGCCCCCGATGGCTCCTACACGGTCCCCGCCCCGTCCCGGGTAGCGTGCCATCAGGACTACCCGACCCTGTCCTCCCCTTTGCTCCCTCACCAAAACAGTTGTCTCCTGGATTCCATGCTTTTTCTTCTCTCTTCTGACCTCGTGTCAACCATCGTTGTGATTAACTCTTAGCTCTAAGCCACGCCAAAAATAAAATAAAAAATAAGTCAAAATAATGATTACGGTTCTGAGTTCAAAGATCTTATAGAACATAGTTGGGATGTATCTGGAGAGAGAAAAAATTTTAACAATTACAAGCAAGATAGGATTAAAAGTGTAAGGCGGAAGCAAAGAGGGACGCTCCGTCTAAGCCGCAGTGGACAAGCGTCCAGAAGGAGGTGGGCCGTTGCGTAGGGCCCCGGACGGCATGCTAAGTGGGGAGGGGAGACGTGCATTTTTTAGGGAGACGCGGAGAAGCCACGCAGCGCGAACAAGGGCTTGATGATAGGAAACCGCTCAAATTTTGTGAAAGTGCCACTCCTCCCCAGAGTGTTTGCTCACAAGCGAGGATTGGACATGGAATAATCAAATTATTAGAAGTGACTTTCAGGCTCCGGGACAGGTGGGATGGGAGCTATCCACACGGGCAGCCGGACGTGGGTTCTGTGCGTAGACGGTGGGTCTCCGCCGACGCCCGCAGTGAATTCTGCAGAGACGCCTGCCTGGCTGGCCACTACCACAACCCCTGTGAATGAAGTCCTATAAACACCATGTCCCTCTCTCTCGCTGCCTTAGAAAACGTCATCGTGAGACTGCCCAAGGCTTACTTAGTGTCAGTTGTGAGATGTACTCCTGTCATTCCTGCTGAGAAAGCCATTTAATCTCTGGTTCAATCTCAGAGCCCATGAAGAAAGAAGTGATTTGAGTTTTAAGAATGCCAGTGGCGGCATTCAGCTATCGAAGCATCTTTTTGGGTTGATTTCCATCCGTTCACTCGGAGGCACAGAACGTCTGAGCCGACAAAGGCAGTGGAGACCATCTAACCCACAGTTTCTCAAACTGGTCCCACAATCTTGGGGGGTTGTGAAGTGTGGATCCACAAAATTTTTTAAATCTTGAATTTTTACTTAGATAATAACGAAGAAAGAATCAGGCCGTGTTCTGAATGTCGAGCTTGGTACCAAGTCCTGCTCTCTCAGAGCCTGATGGTGTTGACGACCACATTGCCAATAAGTGTTACGACTTTAATTATGCTGACTGGTGAGTAAAGCAGACAGGTAGCCTTCATGTGGGAAAGGTGTGTTAGCGTCAGCTGAAGGCCAGGTGGTGTCATGAAGCTATGTATGAACAAAGACGTAACGAAGGTTCCAGGTACATGCCCCTCCTCCCTCCAGGATCCTCAAGGTGAACTTTGGAGAAACCTGTGTGGTATGACCCACACCCTGCCTTCCATGACAGAGGTTGAGTTAGTCATCTGGGCAAGGTGGTAGAAGATTCTCAGATGGAGGATTTGCATGGAGAGGGCTCAGACAGGTCCCATAGGAAGGAAAAGGGAAGAGAGCAGAAGGAGATAAAATAAACCAGTGTGTGTCGTCTGTGGAAGAGCTTGGGTTAGGAAATTGAGGGTGAGGAAGAGAGAGAGGATTTAGGCCAGTTTTGGCATAAAAAGCCAAGAAATTAAAGGGAATAAAGGAAACAGGATTTTAAAAAGAGCTGCTCACAGTTGTAAATGGGATCTTCTGGTATATTCTGGGACCCCAGAAGAATGAAAACTCCCAGCTAGAAGCTCCGCTCTACCAGGAATTAACTGTGTTGGTTAACATCTTTCACTCATACTATTCATATGAAATTTTAATGAAGGCTGAGTGTTCAGAGCTTCTAAAGGGCTTTGGGCAGTTTCCTTTCATGGCAGAAAAATGGCAGGTGGGGTGAGGAGGGTGAGGAGGTAGCCGGCAAGGCGCAGGCTGCACACCGGTGAAGAGCGAGGCAGGGCACAACCCATGGACATTCATTTAAGGAAAGGATTAAGATATAACTCAAATAGAAAGAAAAGTCTGATGGGCTTGGGGGGATTTTGAACATGGGTTGGGGCTCATTAAATAGATGACCCTTAGATGGGAAAATCTGCCATTTCAAGTTCATTTTGAAGCCTGGTACTTGTCATGTTCCCGCTGCTGGTGGCTAGTTCTTCATATAATGGCATTTTTAGGGGCTTTAAATAGAAGAGCAGAGTGTTCAAAACCACTGAAACTGCTCCGGTGGCTGTAGAACTTTCAAAGAAAGGCTTTCTCCAAAGAGAGGGAATAAAAGGAAGCCTTCTGCTCCTAGCTTTTTAAAATTGGAGCCACTAATGCTTTGTACTTTTGGATTCTCCATCACTGTCCATTGTTATATGATTGTTTGGTAATCCAGGCAAATGGACAGGGTTAGATCAATTCTACGAGCTACCTTGGTCATAGCGATAAAATGCTTGTCACTGACGCTTGTACCAGTTCTATTTACCGTGGAACGGAAAGAAAGATGCTATGAAATTCAGCAAGAACTCAGGAGCAACACGATGCCATACTTCTTGGACAGCAAGATGGAAGCTCATCAAATTTCTCAGCCAGTTCCTAAGTGATTTTAAAATGGACTTTTCTTTTAAACTATGATCAATATACAGTTCCAGTGACTGATTTTTTTTTTTCTGAAGAGCGACCAAGGAACGATATTAAAAAGCTACAGAAGAAATGAGTTTTTGCTAGACACAATAATGTGCATACACCCAGTTTCTTTCTTTTTTAAAGCTTCTGGATCTTTCTGTTTTTGGAACAGTAACACCCACATTTGTTAACGAAATGCCGAAATTAGAAGGCTGGTGATACTCTCAATGCATGGCTCTTCCGATTACCTAGATTCCAAGCGCTGGAAGCAAGAAAGAAACTGTTCCAAATCCCTCTTTGTCATTGTCTGGAAGGGTACATTTTCAAGAGATCGTCCAGAGGCAAAATCTTGTCTAACGATGATGCAGGCTATTTTATCTACTTTTCCTCACAGTCCAGCATGCCATGATGTCATGTGATCTTTACGTTGTCCAAACATCATTTATGCATTGCCCGCCTCCTATTTTTTCACAGTTAAAGTAATGGTGTTTGGCATCAGTTCCATCAGAAATACGTATAGATTTGCACATGGACAATGAAATGACAAAGCATTTCTGGCTCTCTAATAACTGTAAGATGGCCATCTAGCTCAATATTTAAATTATATTAATAAGTTACAATCAAATAAAAACAAAAAAATAAAATTTAAAAGTTTTTATCGAGAACTTGCAAACCTCCGAGAATATATCTGTAACACCAAGTGCTAGTTGCCCACCCAATATCCATTCTACCCTTCTTCCTTGAGAACCTCGATTTTTTTTTTAATTCTCCTTCCTAGATTACTTCACATCAAAGGGTACCTACTGGCATGGTTTCGACTAATGAGATATAAACAGAAAACTGTTAGAGATTTCAGGGAAAGATTCTCATTTCTTTCTTCCTTTACTCATTCTTTTCTTCTCGTGTGGAACTGGTTGTGATGTCTGGAGGTACAGTAGCTATCTTGCAACCATGAGGCAACAAACATGAGCACAAAGACCCACATGCTAGGATGTTAGAATGGAAAGATGGATGAGTTTCGTCCCTGATGACATCATTGAGCCACTTTATCAGCCCCGACTCTAAATATGGAGACCTCGTTCTGTGTAAGTTACTGTAGCAGAGTTTTCTGTTATTTGCAGAAGAATACAATCCTAAGTTATATTCTCAGACCGTTCAGCTATTCTTTTGCAGTTATTTCTATTTGCAGTTATTCTTTCTTTAGTAGAGCAAGGAGAAAATTGATGGGCAGCTTTCTGTATTTGACCTTTCCATAAAGTTATATACTATTATCAGCTACCCTCAGCACCATTTCTCCGAGTTAATTGATCCCAGTGTCCCTCTGATTTCCCGCTTTTTGGCCCAGTACCATATAAAGTCTTCCAACTACACAGAACAAGAGTCAGGGTTCAGGTTACAGGTTATCCAAAGCTAAGCATAATGGATGGTTGTAGTTTCAACATGCTAACCATCTAATTGGACACCTGGAGCCATTGCTATTTCATTAAAAGAAACATTTTGTGGCTGATGTATGTAGTTGGCTAAATTATTTTATGGCATATCCATACGTCATGCTCTATTTGATTTGCATATCATACTTTTCTCCCTCAGTATAGTCATTAAACATTTAATATTTTATTAATATGATCTCAAAATAAGCTGAATGGGCATAAATACTGACAGGAGTTAAATAATTGAAATTTAATTGCAGTGATTTAAGATTACAGTTTTTTTCATTTCAAATGAACTATTAATGTGATTCTTTTGTTTATTGTCAGATGTATTAAGCACCCTTGTAGCTATTACATGATAATTCTTTTTTCTGTTTTGATTTTTTTTTTTTTTTTTTTAACAATTTGAGATGACCTTACTGGAAGGGCATGCTTTGAAAATACAACAGACATACTTCATTTTAATTTGAAATTTTGTTACTGAGCTCAAGAAACCACACAACTTAGAAGTCAAATCTGACTGTAGGCTTATTCTCTTTTTTTAAAAAAGGACGTATTAATGGCTGGTGGGGAGGAAGAAAGGGAGGAGTTCCTGCAGAATGCTCCTTTGTTATCGGAGCTCTTCGATAAAGAGGATTCAGGACCGAGCCAAGGGGCAGGGGCTGGAGAAGGTGGATTTGCTCTCTGTAATAAAGCGAGGGTAATTATTTTCCAGTTGCCGTGGAGCAAGGAGAGAGGGAAAGATGAAGATCGAATGAACTGGTCCATATCCGGAGCCTAGCTTATAGAAACCTCTGAGAACTTTTTAAAATATACGCAATAGACTGACCGAGATATAATTCACATATCATAAAATTCACTCTTTTAAAGCTTTTAATTCAGTGTTTTTCATATATTTATAGTGGGATGCACCCATCACCACTGTGTAATTTTAGAACTTTTCATTACCCTCAGAGGGCACCCACTACCCGTTACCAGTCACTCCCCACGACCCCTTTCCCAAGCCGCTGGCCACCTGTCTAAACAAGAATTTAGTTCTTGTTTTTATGGCTTTGCCTTTTCTGCACATCTCTTATAAATGTAATCATACAATATGCAATCATACAACACGACTGCGTTCACTTCACATAACACTTCAAGGCTCACCTATGTTGTAACATGTATCAATACTTCATTCATTTTTATCGTTGAATAATATTCCGTCGTGTGCACACATCATATTTTATTCATCCATTCATCAGTTGACGGATACTCGGGTGGTTTCTACTATTTGGCTCTTATGAATAATGCTACAGGATTTCGTGTGGACTGACAAAGGCTCTTCTCCTTAATGAAACTTTAATCAGGTTCCTCTGAGTCCTCTCTGCAGCTAGGCCTTGATCTTGGCCTTGTCCTTGCCAGCTCTGCATAGCTCAGTTTTAGCAAGTATCCTGCTAAGTCAATTTAGTGAAAATCCCCTATTCCTGATATCTGATTAAATTCCTCAGTCTGCTTTTGAGGTTTAAGTTCTTCTCGATCAGCCTTCAGCAAGAATCCCATTAAGTTAGTTTAGCGAAAACCTCTCTATCTCTGATGTCTCCTTTTAGTAATTTTTTCTCTACTGACCCCCTCACTGTGCTCGTTGGCGGTAGGTCCCCACCTGCCTTTGCTGTATTTGGAGTTGAACCCTATCTCTTTCCTCGATAGCGATAGTCTTGACACCTATTGCAATAGTTCCGAATAAAGTCTTCTGTACTATTCTAACAAGTGGCAGGATAATTTTTTCTTTATTTTCATATATATTCCATATGTTTTCATTTCTCTTTGGAATATAATTAGGAGCGAAATTGCTGGGTCACATAGTAACTCTATATTCAAGATTTTGAGCAGCCGTTTACCCGTTTCCAGTGGTGGCCGAACCATTTTATGTTTCCATCAGTGATACGTGGAAGCACCCACTTTTTCACATCTCTGTCAATGCTTGTTACTGAGAAATGTTTTAAGAGCATAAAAGCCAAATATTAATTTTTGAGTTTTATTGCTGTTCTGTGATATAATTTCCTCTGATTTCTCCAACCTTCAGTAAAGTCGTCCATATCATACTGGTGTGTGCAGTGGCCTTAGAGAAAGGGGTGGATGGCGGACCCCACTTCTGCAGAGGACTGGCCACAAGTGAGACTTGAGTGAGGCTCACATCAGGAGCAGGCACTCTGAGAACAGAGTCCCGGGGGAGAGTGCTCAGAAACCAATGGAGTATTGGGACGGGCTATTTCAGTTGGGTGAAACTGGGTGACATCTTTAAGACATACGTAACACACTTAGAAGAGACCTAGTTGGCCAGTAAGTGTTGATTTCTTCCCCTTGACTTTCTTTTACAAAAAAATCTTATAATCGTACCCCACTTGTAAAAAATAACCAGTTCACAATGATCCTCTCTTTCTGGCAAAGTTCAAATAAAATTTAACTTTACCTTATTTCAAATAAAATGACTTTAATGTTGCTGTGATGAATTTTTGCATATTTTGTTACATCGTTGGCATAATTAAATTTATTTCAGGAGGTAGCAAAACCTAGATTAAGGGTAAACTGTTTGGTACAACATTCAGGCACAATCTGCCTTCAGTCCTGTTCACCTCATACTCTCTGGTTGCCTATTCTGTTCTCAAAGCACAGGGAAGGAAATAAGAGCAAGAACAAAGTCCCATAAGACCAGGGCTCAGTGTTCCTTTCCATGACATTTCTGCTTTACCGAATGTGCTCATACACGTGTGCACATATGTGCAGACCCCAGAATGCGTTCTCTAAATGCCGCGTGTGCAAGATACGAAACTCTTTACGATCCCCAGAATGTTTTCTGCCCCTGTGGGATTGGACACACAACAAACACGGCTGATCAATTTTCCCAGCTTCTGCTTGCTCTGTTGTTCAAAGGCTCAATAACTCTTCAGCTTCCCCCCTATATTATGTGTTTTTTCATAAGTCAGCCATGGAACATTTTTCTTTTGAAATAGGCTCTCATACAGACAGAATGTTATAGATCAATTACTTCGTTGAAAAAGATTCGTCTTTCCAGAAGCCGAAGAACAACAGCAACAAGAAAAGGACCTATAATCTTATTGATTAAAAATTTTAACTGAAGTAAATTTTTTTATAGCACTGAAACTTGGTGCCTTTGAAGTAGGAAGGAGATAGTTTTCCATGAAGACACAAAGCTGTTAATTAATATTCATAACAATTGGTATGTATAATTTTGGTCACTGGAGGACTACTGCAGTTTTCCATGGATGCAATAGAAATATATTGAGGACAATGAAAAAGTAATTAACAACTGAATATGAGGGTCATAAAGTTAAATGAGTCCCTAGTTTATAGTAAGCGCTACATGCATACAGAATTGTTTTCTGAAACCAAGACAATACCGAATGTCATATATTTCTTCTTCTCTAAATTGTGTATTTAATGCTTTTCTTGAACACAGATAACTTTGGATGCAATAAGGATAATGAAATGCTGAACAGATTAAGCTCGAGTGTTGAGAGAAATTTAGGAATAATCGTAACAGATATAATAAGAGATAAAAGTAAAAAGTCTGCTCTATTTAAATTTCCTTCTTCTGAAATATAGAAAGTGTTATTTAAACTCGGAAATTTGGAGCGTTTTAGTGTTTGAAATAGTCACGTGGAAATCTGCGTTCTGATCCTCTTTCTATCACTGACTTAACTGGTGAAAATCGATAAGCCATGTACGTGTTTATAGACCAGCAAATAAATACTGATTTAATTCAATTTAGTTCACTTCAGCATAGCTGTAAGGCACCTCATTTTGTTTGAGGTTTCTGTTGGTACCGAAAAACTCAGTCTTTTTCCTTCAGAAGCTTAAGAAGAAACCTGTGCATGTGACTGTGGAAAGCTATGGTTTACAGTGTCAACAGGCATCTTTTTGCTCTTTGTTTTTGTTATTTTTATATGCTTTTCAGAATAGCTTTTTGGATAACAAGAAGGCTGGTAGATAAAGTATAACTGGTGGCATATGATAATGCCCATTTGGAAGTGTTTTTTTCTTTCTTTTACATGCAGTCTTAACTTTTCTGTCCCTACAATTTCCTAATTACATATTAAAAAAAGCGAAAAGGCATGATTTGCTAGGAACTAGATGTCACAGCCGAGCTGGCTATACAGAGGTGTTATTACACAGATTCCAATGTGCTTTTGGTCAAACTAGCTTTTGAAGCATAATATCTAAGAATTTACACACATCGCGACTTATGTTTCGCAATGTGCTTTTTCAATGACCCTGATCTTTCTCTGTAAGAGATGACACTCCATATATTTTACTGAACGCCATGTTCACTGCCTAGGTGAATGGTGATGTAGGCTTTGAATGGGAAGGGAAGAGGATATGTGATATCGAAAGAAACCCATGTATTTGAATCCCGAAATCCTCGGTGCTTGTTGGGGGTGGGAGGGGATGGTGGTGAGGTGAAGTGGAAGAAGCAGAAAGCACCCAAAGACTGAAATCTCCTCCCGCCACCCCACCGACTGCACGCTCTGCTAATCAGAGTCATTTTAGTTACGTGACTTCTCAAAAATGCTGTTTCCTGTGGGGGAGCTAAAGCCAGTTATTCAAATAATCGTGTAATCGGGGGTGAGGTGGGTGGTGGTAAGAGGTGTGTAGACAGGAGTTTGGGAAATGCAAGGAGGGTGAACGACATGAGCCAGGCCTAGGGAGTGGATGGCAAGCTTTGGACATGGAGAGAAGGAGACGGCGTTGGCTTAAGTGCCTCGGAGTCAGAGGGTAGGTGTTTATGGGCTGAAGTGTATCCTCCCAAAATTCATAGATTGAAGTCCCAACCCCCAGTACCTCGGAATGTGCCTATTCGGAGATGGGGCCTTTCAAGAGGAGATTCAGGTAAAATGAGGCTATATGGGTGGACTCTAACCCAACATGACCGGTGTCCTTATGAGAAGTGGAAATTAGGACACGGATATGCACAGAAGGAAGACCATATAAAAACAGAAGGAGGAGACCGCCATCGCAAGCTAAGTAGAAACAGCCCCGCCGACGCCTTGACCTTGGACTTCTTGTCTCCAGAACTGTGAGAAGATAAATTTCTGTTTAAGCCCCTGTGTTTTATGATGGCAGCCCAAGCAAACGAATACAGTAGGGGACCAAGGAAGCTGAAGGATGATAGAGTTGGCCTTCTCTGAAGTTCGCCCAAGGCCCTTACAGCAGGTGGCACGTGGCTGATCACCACGGGTGGATGGGTGAGGTCAGCATGCCGAGGGTGTCAGACTCATTTGGGAGGCCATGGAGACTTAACTCTGCCTCTTCAAGCCAGGCCACTCTGGCTGTGCAATCCAGGAGGGCCTCGTTTCTCCCGGCCCTCTGCCCATCTTCGCTCTTAGCAGGAAGTGAGGAGAGGTCATAGTACAGTGGACAACGGGGAAGGAGGTGTTTCCTATAGTCTTCCTGGCGGCAGGCAGTGGAGGGATGCACTGCCTTCAGAGCATGTAAAACCAGTAATAAAACTGACTATGAGTTGGAGCGCATCTAATTGTCACCATGCTCCAGCAATTTTAAACAATGCCAGTGGTTAATAGTCCCCTCTAAAATAAAATATTTTGTTGGCCTAAGCGCTAAACACTTGCTCTGGGTACTGTTGAATTTTATGAATATATATCTAAGCTTCCAATTGAACATGTTTTTATTACCTCTCCTTTAATAAAAATTGAATTCTCCATAGATGTTAATTTGGAGAAGTCCCATTTATATAGTAGGCCTTGACTCAGGCCAAGCAGCTACAGGCATTGGTTTGGGGAATACGTTCATCAGGGCTCAAAATCATTTGAGCTCCCTTGGAGCATAGTTTCTGTCTCTAAGCTCAGTGGTGCTTCATGTTCCTGCTTTTAAACCGTAGGCTGGAAAGTAACAATGATAACATCAGATCGCAAACATGAAGAAAGGAAGCTTGCGTTAACTTCATTCCATCATTCTTTGCGACCACTTGGAGTTTTTGTTAATGTTTAGTATTTGAAAAAGTAAAACTGAGTATGAGCTGTGAGGTGTAATATTTTATTTTCGTTTTGTAAGTTTTAGTTTATGCATGAAATATTTACTGAATTTGAATACCGTCATGAAAATCAAAATTAGGATTTATTCTTCATTTTCAGTTTGTAATTTTTTAAAGTTATGGAACACCTCAAGAAAACCATGGTTATTACAGAAAATAATTTTGTTTTATGGGGGAGAGAGATATTAAAAAGCGATCTGCTCCAAACGTTAAATACACTGGCGTCACTACTGGGTCCCTCCTTGTGTCTGTCCCTCTCTGTTGTCTCTGAGGGGAATAGAGTATTAATATGGTTCCCATGTTTGAGGTGATATTTAGACCTTGTGCCCTGGGAGCTTCTAAGTTAGCCAACCAGTAATGTAAACCATACTTTCTGACGTTAGCATTACATAGACATTCAAACTCAAGGCGTGCCAAGGCCCAGCTTGATGTGAGATTAATTCACTTCTTGCTGGTTTGTTCAACCAACTCTCCTGGAGGGCTGACTATGTGTCTTGCTCTTTGCTCGGTACTGGGGGTACAAAGATGATTAAACCTAATCCCTGCTCTTGGGAACTCCTAGTTGAGTAGGGGAGACAGATGTTCAAGCAAATAATTGCAACCAGAGTATAAACATAGGGAGTCTAGAGTAACGAGCAAGTAATTAGCCCTGTTGGGTTGAGATTGGACGATGATTTTTCTGTGTGTGTGTGTGTGTGTTTTAAGGAATGGACACAATGTTGCAAGGAGGGGAAGAGCGTACATGAGGTAGGGATGCGCACGGGGACTTTGGGGGAGGGTAAGTAGTTCTCTGTTGACTGAGGAGAGTACGTGGGGAGGTTCAGCAGATGAGGCTGGGTGGGTCGTAGGGTCTAGGTTTTTTCCTGAAGTCTATGTGAGAACATCACGAATTTGTGGAAGAAGGATGGCTTGATCAGACCCACATTTTGGAAATAGTACTCAGGAAGCAATGAGTTAGGAGAGTCTAGAGGAAGGGAAGAAAGGCAGTAGGCAAGTTCTTTGCCTGCAAACAAGGCAGGGTGGGCAGCTGGCACCACGGTCACCTGAAGAATCAGTGGCTGGGCCCCACAATATCCATGGCCCTGTCTTTAAGACACTCCTTCCACAAGTGATAAACTATTAATTGAACTCTATCAAGCACGTGTGATTCTGCCTTAACTGGCTGACTCAGCCTAAAACATTCAAAGTTTTATTATATTCTTCATTTGTTAAATTTAATCTAGTTTAGTTAATAAAATGAAAAATGGGGATTATATCAACTCCTATTAGTCTACTCTGGTTTCATTGAAAAGTAAATTTTTTAAAAAATGATCTTTTTCAAAGTAATACATATAAATGGTTGATTAGCATTTCAAGGGTTTTACTGTGAATACAGGAATTCCCAGCTTCGTGGGGCAACCACTTTCATGCTTTGAGCTGTTCTCCTGGTACGCGTCGCCATATTTCTCAGTCGCCAATGCGTGCGTAGGCAGGGCTTGTCTTCATGGCATATGTCAGGTGGTCAGGAAGTTTTGGAGTGCATCAGAAGGAGGGGCATCTCTTCAGTGTTTAGATCTACGCTTACCTCTCTCAATTTCTGCCCAGTGTCTCTTCCTTTCTCCCTACTGTATCTTGCCATGAAATGGGAGCTTCTCTGTACGCAGAGAAAAGGACTGACTGCCAGTGGTCTAACTGCTCCTGCTCTTCAGACTTCCAACCAACGCCATTCATTGACCTCCCGTCCCGCCCACCCCTCCTGAGATAACCGATGCCTCTAATTCTTGAGCTTTTCCTAGATTGGGGCTATGAATTGTTTGTGCCTCTAGGCACTTGGCACTCAGCGTTCTCCTTACTCTGGTTCCTTGGTTAGCTTTACACCTTGCAAACGTTTGTTGATATTTTTCATCCCCTGCTGTTTCATGTACTTTGTGGATTTGTGTCTGTTAAACATTTATTATTTTTAGTTTAGTGTGATTTCAGGGCATAAAAAGAGATGCATGTGTTATGGAAATCACCGAAAAGCAAATTGCATAACAATAACAACCACATGACAGTCAATTATTGTTTTAAACTATCGAATGCACTTTCAGACAGTTCATTTCATTTGGTACTTAGAAATCCCCATGAGGATGGTGGGAATAGGTGATTCATGGACTCCCAAATGGGTAAAGTAACTGGTCCAATTTCATGAGATGAGTTGGTAGAAGAATTAGGACTGGAACCTGGTTTTCTGACTCCCAAGGCTCCTTACATTAGCCTGGGATGTTTGCTGGAGGTTAATATTTTGAATGAAACACTTATCTTTTTTAGACATAAAACTGCAGATAATTTTAACAAGAAATAGGACAGTTATTTTCCTTCATGACTATTATAATTTTACATCATCGCATATTTCTGAACATAAGCATCTTTGCAGCATTTGTAATATACTACTTGCTGAATGGATCCTAAAAGCACAAATTCTCCCTGTGGGCTTAAGATCTAGTGAGACATATAAGACCATAAAGGCAGAAAATGAATAAGGGGAATTTGTGTAATTCTCCAGTAGACATATTTCGCATCTGGCTTAGTGTTCAGAGGTATTTTTCTTTGTTGAATCTTCAGGCCTCCCCCCAACAGCTACTCAGGCATGAGAGAGACCCTTCAGCAGAAGGAGGAAAGGGGCTTAGGCTCAAGCTATGGGAAAACAAACATGAACCCTCTTTAGTTTACACACGATAAAATAACTCATTTAGAAATGAAAACTCAATTAGCACAGGGCCTGTGTTCCCAAATGTTTTATAACTTTTTGCTCCCCAAGCCTCTTCTCCTTCTCTGTTTATCTCAAGAGCGTTAGGAAGACCTCCCCTATATAGCACAGAACCGTTTTTAAACGAAGAGGGAAAAGCAAACAGGATGAAGCTTGCTGCCTCTTTGAGAGACTCACGAGATACTCACACGAATTTTGAACAAGTTTTTTTCAGTCCCTAATTTGATGTGTACTTTAGGGAAGGATAACAATGACCAAAATGAATATAGGCTCCAATGCCATATTCAGGGCAGTTTTTGAGGTTTATCAAGATAAGGTTTGAGGGTGGGGATCGAGGCTTAAACAAAGGAAATCTGGGTAGAAAGGGACCGATTTTATCACACCAAGTATTGCAAACCACGGATTTGCAAATTACAAGGGTTTCTTATACTACCAAATGCCCAGTTATGTAATGGCTGTCTCCCGATTTCTCCCCTGCCTTTACTCTGCATTTCTAATCAATAGCTATATTTTTCTTGGGATAGTCTAGTACACAGCCTATAATGTCAGCCCACCCTAGTCTAGTTCCATTTTCAGAGTCCCCGCCTAGTCATCACCATAACTTTCCTTCTAAAGCCGTTAATGAGGACACTGTGGGACAGAATGGGGGAGAGTGTAGCTTCGGGATTCAGACAAGTTAGGCTTTGCTGCCTGACAGTCCCACATGGCTCTGTGATCTGGGGCTAATTACTTCTCTGAGACTCAGTTTCTTTGTATGCAAAATAGATATAAAATAGTATTTGCTGCACTGCAGTGGTTTCTTTAGAAGATTAAATGATATAATGAATGCATAATGCTACATCAATGTGGAGCATATGGTGAATACCCAACGAAAGGCAGCTATTATTGTTAATATTAAACATGTTGTTTCAAAGAGCCAAACTTATGAACAAATTTCTATTCTCCTCCTTATCCCCTCAAGTTAAAACAAAACTGAAAGACATGCTTGAGCCTTTTAATTGAAATACTTTTGTGTAAAGCTTGAAAATGAAAGCAGTTGAAATAGAAAATAATACTAAGTTCATATCAGATACTAACTTAATGTTAATATGAGTTTTTCTATCAAACTCATCAGAATAAACATTTATTCAACAACTATTATAGACCACGCATTATTTATGTAGAAAAAATGCAAATGCGAAAAAAAAATCAGTCTCTGGTTTCAAAAAGCTCATAATCTTGAGGGCTGTACGGCTTAACACAGAACTGTGCTACCCAGGATGCTAAGTCCAACATTGGAGATGGGATACTATCGGAGTACAAAGAAAGAACGGCTAATTTTAATGAGTGGCGTTGAGTGACGCTTCACAAGGTGATGGGTGTGGTTTGGATGAGCAGGGTTTGCTTTTAGTCAGACATGGAGGGGAAAAGAATTCCAGGAAGAAGCACAGCAAAGGATGGGGTGGTGGCAGCTGATGTTCAATGGAGAGGTCTGATCTGGCTACAGTGAAATTTTATAGAGAGAGATGAATAGAGAGGAGAAGGTTGTGAAACGATGTTGGGGTCGTATTCTTCAGGCTTTACATGCCTTGGAAGAAGTTCCTCCTTTCGTTAGAAGGTAATGGGAAGCCACTGAAGGTGCTTGAGCCTGACAGTGACATGATCCAATTAGAGTTTTAGAATTGATAGCTTTGTGGAAATATTGCAAAGTGCTGAAAAAGAGTCAAGAAGTTCGATCAATCAGCAAGCTCCCAGGGCCGGTCTGTTAATACCTGAGAAGTTCCGAGCATGCGCAGGAGCGAGGGCGGCATTACGGAAGGTCAGAGCTAAAGGTCACTTCAGAAGTCGAATTCATTGCATTGGATGGCTAATTGGATACAGGTGAAGGGTTGTTGGCATTCAAAAAATCCTTATTTTTTTCTTAAAAAAATTAATATGTCCTAGATGTAAAAATCTAAATACCATCAAATATTAAAAAGAAGATTAAAGTCCCTCAGAGACTCCTATGTCTTTGGGAATATTTTGAGGGAACAATTCTGGAAAAGGTATATGGATTACGGGCCTGTATATTATGTGGGGGCTGCTGTACGATATGTTTCTAGATATGGCCTGTTGTGCTAAGGGATTCCTTCCATTTTGTGTAAGAGCAGGATAGGAAGAAATGCTGCCACAGAGATAGTAAGGGGGAAAAACAAATCAACTGAGGGCGCCTTACCCTGGGGGAGCCAGAAAGGGCTAGGCCTGTGATCCGGAGGACGGGGTTAAGAGGGAAAGAGTGGGGCCAGTGCCAGGGAGGGACTGCTGGGTGAAGGGATGCGATCATTTCAAAGAGGAGGAGCTGGAAGCTTAGGGATTCTGATATTATCGATTATTTCAGTGAATTAATAGTCCAAATACTCGCCTAAGAATCAGTAGGGTTAGAAATGTGAAAAAAGGTACAAGGCTTGAACAAACACTTTTTGGAAGGTAGAAAAGTAAGTCATCTGGGAGTGAAGTATTTTCAAGCAACAGCTAGTCGGGGCCCAACTGAGGTTTAATGCGGGAATTCGTAGAACACCCAATATGCATGTAAAATTGAATAGAAAGGGGCTATCATTCTCCATACTAGTCCGTGAAACCTTGAAAAGTAATTCAGGCTTATGCTTAAGGTCTCTTGAGAAGGCAGAGAGGGAAAAAATTATCCCACATACAGTAAAACTTCTTAAAATAATTTGTTTTTCTCCTCCTTGCTGTCACTTATTATGGCAGCTGCTACCCAACATCTCTCTTTTCTCTTTTTTAAAACTCCACCCAACTTTTCTCTTGTCCTCATTTGCTGTCTGTTCTTTCCCACTGCCTCCCCGAGTATCTTAGACGTTTACTTTTGAGGATAATTCCATGCCTGTCTTATATAAATCAGTTTTATCTTTCTGGACTTCCTCCAGTTCCCTTCTCCACTCATTACCTCGGTCATTCCAGCAAATGCCAGAACCCGAACGTCACGAGCAGATTTATACTTTTGAGCAGGGAGGCCAGAGGGAAAGATGGCAGATACTTGGTCTTTCGTATTTTTGCCTGTCGTACAGCAATTCTCAGCAACCGTGGAGCAGCTGCAGAGAAAACTCGTGTTCGAATTGACCCAATGGGACATGATCAAGCAACCCAAGTATTAAACATGTAATTGTTAAAGACATATGGGAACTTATAGACTCATATGTGAGCCACATATCCGTTAGACACTAGTCTCCGTAGTCGATGTGTATGAATAGGTCAAGGGTATAGCACACGCGAATTACTTTGATGTGACGTTATTCTCGAATATTTCTTTCACTACGCTTTTGTTTTATATCACCTTCTTTGGCACGTCTCTAGGCATCTTACAGGTATTTCTAATTTGACCGGTGCCTCTTGTTCTTTTTGGCCGTTGTATGTTGTCCTTGATCGTCCCCGTCCCTGAATGGCCCTTTCTCCATTTCTTTGCATAACCGGATAATTCTCATCCTTTAGAGTCTACTTAAAATATTACTTTCTCAGAGGGCCTTCTGTGACTCACTCATCTAAAGAGCACTATCCTCGCCCCCACTCGATTCAGTTTGTTGGTTTCTAGGCTCACTTATTATTATTGCGTATCTTTTCATTGGAATATCAACTGCATGAGGAAAGGGATCTTTTATGTCTCATTTATCACCGTAACCCCTACATGGTCCAGCCCTTTGGAAAAAAAAAAATGTTACCATTTCGCTTCGGATGTGATTTTAATTTGATAGATTTTTTAATGGATGCTGAGGTGGTTTATTTGGCAATTATGATTTTCCTAAGGTGAGTTTTGATATTTTCTACATTAATATGTGCACATACTTATGCTCCTTTTAGTCTCCTTCTTAATTAAAAGCCAGTGGATGGATTTATAGTTATCGATAACTTACAATAATATTTGAAATTACTTTTATATTACTGCTATTAAATTTTTTTTTTTAAATTTGATGATCCTATGACAGTATTCTCTAATAAGGCAAAAAGCCCAGACATGATATCAATCAGGTAATTGTTCTACAAGAGAAAGGTGACTCCAAAGGGAACACAGTTCCAGAGGGAGGGGGATCTGGAGATGAAACTTGGAATGTGCAGTTGTGAAAAGTGTGAGCACATAGCAGTTCTGTGAGTGGAGATTTTAAAGGAGCACATGTAGATGCAGAAGAGAAGAGCTCAACAAACAAGCACAAATTACAGAAAAAAACCCCAAGGCTTATGAAAAATCTGAAAGAGAATAAAGAGATGCTTTTATTTTTATTATTATTTTTAATTTAAATTTTATTTTTAAAATTTCAGTCATAGTTGACATACGCTATTATATTAGTTTCAGGTATATAACATAGTGACTAGACATTTATATAATTTAAGAAATGATCACCCTGATAAGTCTAGTACCCATCTGACACTATACCCAGTTGTTACAATATTATTGTATTATTGACTGTGTTCTCTATGCCGTAGTTTACATCCCCATGACTATTTTTATAACTTTTAGAGTTATGAGAATGAAATAAATAATCAAGAATTCTCTGCTTGTTACAGATAGTGTGATTCAAACAGATGAAAAGGAGAAGGCTGAGAGCATTTGAATTCTTTTCTGATTTTGCTTTCTCTCTCAAAGAGAATGGGCTTAGACTGAGGAAGTTAGAGCAAAAATGTTTTATAGGTAGTTGAAACTCGAGGTAGATGAAAAATGATATGATAGTCTCTGACTATTAAAAAATAAAACCTCAAGTTTTTCATGAATGTTATTATCTAGGCCACTAGGAGATTTAGCACATATAATAAGGGATTTGGGGCTTTGGTTTTTAAAATTATGGAGAAATGAAGAGATTCCAAAAGACCAAAAATGGGAAAATGGTATCTGTAGTATCAAAATGGGAAAACCTTTCAGACATGTGGACAGTCAACACAATTCTAGAAAAACATCATGAATATAAATGGTGGGGGGCGGGGAGTGGATTTCATGGCTACTTGATATCCATTTCTAAATTATAATAGGGCGTTATTATCATCCCCATTATGCAGAGTTGGAAATTGATTCTTACTCATTCTCACCTGGAAAGTAGTATTGAGCAATTTTCTAACAGAGCTTTCTTTCAATTGGTCTTGTACATTTAAAAAAAATCCATGACCTTATAAAGACATAGAAGTTTTGTTTATCAAATTTGCGGATGACAGAACCTGGGAGAGAGAGTTAATATAATGGATGAGAATCATCATTCAAAATGATTTCATCAAATTGGAAAGATGGGTAGAACTCAAACAAGATAATATGTCGGGAAGATAAAAGTAACATCCCACTTTTAGGGTTTGGGAAAAAGAAACAGTTTCGCAAGTATTGTTAGGCAAATACACATGATGAAAAACGCTTGGGACATTCAGTCCACCTCAACAAAATGCAACAAGAGTTTGCATTTCATGGAAGTATGTCATCTAGATCAAAGTTGGCAGTAGTAGCTATGCTAAGCTGACCATATCCGTAATATCGTATTCACTCTAAATCTTATGAATCATGTCTCATGTGGATTAGTTGGGGAGAACTCTGGACATTTAACCAAGAGAACAGAAGACTTAGGAGATTATGGAGGCTTTTTCTAAACATGAAAAAGGCTGTCATGTGAAAGAATAGTAGGTATGACTTTATGGGATAATGACTTTTGCCTACTATTAATATAATATTTTGGTTTTGCAGAAAAGACTCATAATTACTTATGACTCTCTTGGTCCATTTTCACCCAACTTTTGCTTCTTACCCATTTTTTTTTTTTTTTTTTTTTTAGCATATCATCATTATAGCACTACTTTATACTGTGCAGGGGTTTACAGGTGTGGATCACATTCTCATTGCTTTCATCCTCGCTCCAAACGTGGGCCAGGGTGAGGGCGTTGTTATCATCCCCATTATGCAGAGTTGGAAATTGATTCTTAGGAAGATGGTGTTGTCTTTTCCCCAAGGTGAGATGGCGTTTGAGTGATGGGACTCCAGTCAGAATTCTGGATTTCTGATTTCTAGATCTAATGCCATTTCTGCTATGATACGCTTTTCTAGAAATAAAAACTTCCCAATTAATTATGACTCAAAATGGTATTAGTTTTTTTTTTTTTTTTTTGACGAGAAAAATGATCAGTTCACGTTCTTTCAGTTCATTACCTTGGGCATGTGGCATGGCACACACACACCTTTAATAGTTTTTTACTGAGGTGACACAATGCTTTGGGTGAAATGTACAAGAAAAAAAACAATGAGATAGCACAGGTTTTAAAGGAATGGGAAAGATTCCCTCTTAAAAAAAAAATCGGGTCATTTTCGAGGGCAGAAAGCGCTTGAGGATGAGTGCACAGCAGACACTCGTTTTTTTGTCTCTCAGACCCTTTTGTCTCTTAGATCTGCTGGCCAGCCAGCCTCTTCTGAGGCTTCGTGTGTTAAGAGTTCTAAGTAAGATGCAGTAGGATCTTCTTATAAGAAGATGGTCTGTTTTTGAACAGGAATTTGAAATGAAAAAAAACAAGAGTGTCTTATCCACAGATGACACTGGTTACTTTTAATATCAAGGAGAAACTGAGAGTTTGAGAAGTGAAATAATCAAAGAAAATTAGTGACGAAGCGAGACCTAAGAAGCTTGTTTTCCAGGTCTCAGTTCCTCAGTAAGTGGAACAGAATGAATCACTTATCCATAGGCTTGATTCAAACAGAAGGATGAATTCTGGTGCAGATAATAACTAATGTAATGCCAGACCTCTCTCAGGAACTGTAGAGATTTTCGATCAATATGTAGTCAAAGAGTACACGGTGATGACTTTCTGAAAACTTGATCAATAAGTATACATCACCAAGATCAGAATTTATTTAAAATTATGAACAACCTGGAAGACTGCCAATGCCTGAGTAATAACTCCAGGCAGTCCAGATTCATGCCAGCTTCCTCCGTTTATATAAATTGCTGAAATCTCTCAGGCCTGACCCCTCTGATGTATCAGCTTTGTTATGTCAGTTTAGATATACGTAAATTTCCTTTGGGTATTTATTAGCTTTATTAAAAAAGAGGCAATTGTCCAAAAGCCTCTGGGCATATGCACCCAAAACATGAAATAAAAGATGAAATTAAATACTCAGGCTGCCAAACACCTCATAAAAAAGCCAGGCCAGTCCGGCCTACTGAGGCATGCCAGATTGGCAGGCTCGAGCTTGTGTTTGTTGCCCCTGAAGGTTCACAAACCTTTCTACAGTCTGGTTGGATGGAGAAATGAATTGCAAAGGCAAAGACCATTGGCAACTTCATTTTAGAGATTCATATCTGGGATATGAACCAGTGAGTGGATGGAAGAGACCCTCGAAGGGAATCTCTGTCTTTATTAAAACGAAGTGGAATCATCCACCCAACATTCTCTGACTTCATGTAGCACTGTGGTTGATGGATTCCACGCTTGGGATTCTTCACATTGTCACTTCCACAGTGCGTGACCCTATTCCCTGCCTGGCTTCTGACTAAAACAATTACCGAGGGGCCGTATTGCGCTAAATCGGTGGCTTTCAAGCCAGAGTGATCCTCCATCCCAAGGGACATTTGGAAATGTCTGGAGACATTTGCGCTTGTCACAGCAGGGTGGGGTGGGGGACATAGGGGACTATTGGCATCTGGTGGCCAGTGAGCATTATAGTGTTTACCAAACTTCATTTATCACGTTCATTGTTTTTTCCAAATTCACATACCATCTGAATTATTTTTCATGTAACAGTTTTTTCCCCAAAATGGAACTCACTTTGAAAAAAGATTAAATATGTTTATTTTAAGGAGAAGCTTTATATGACTATCATAAAAGAACAACCATTTTAACTTTCATAAATGTCAAGTCGTGAAGGTAAGTACAGTGAAGACACAACAACATTATTAAATTACAAGTCGATAGCTGGTGGCTGCTGTCTTTGGAATAAAATGAGAGATTAGCAAGTTTTAGAGAAGTATTAAAGAAAGAGAAGCACCAAACTGAGACTCTGTCCTTTGTTAAATAAAATGGGCTGATGGATTAGAAAGAGAAAAGCTTTCTCATCCTGTGGTTGGTTTTTAAGTCTATGTCGTACATTCATTTCATACTGAAAACCAGCGTCTGTGTTGGTTAAGCTCCTATAAGTACAAGCCTCACATTTTAGAAAACGCCGAACTATCGTATTCCTCAGATATGTGCTCTCTTGCTTGGATTCTTGCTGTTCTGTGAGGTTTGCCACGGATCTGAAGAGCTGCTCCAGAGCCTTTTGTGGGGCATCGATTTCACAATGGTCCATCCAGATAACAGCTGCCCAGAAGCAAGACCCTTCCTCTGAATCCAAGAAAATCAGAGACATCTTGGATTGCAAAATAAAAGCTGAGAGTCTGTTATTGCCGGCCAATGACAAATGCCTTGATGGAGTTTTATCATGCATTCCCACCCATTAAAAAGGCCATCTAAAACGTACTTATAACCCTTTTTGTAGAATTAAAGGACTCTGCTTTGGAATGCTTATTAGAGTAATTATTCTGGGTCACGGTATTCTAAAGAGAAGGACTAAATTCTTTGATGTTAACTGTTGCACAGAGAATGTTCCAGTGCATGACAATGAGTCAGTGTCATCTACGTTTGGATCTATATTGTTATATTGTGAACCAACTTACGGCTAACGTCATCTTTGTGAAATGCAGTGTACACTGCAGGGGGCTATTTGCTCACCGGAAAACCTGCAGCAAAATAAGTTATGCTGCATCCTGGCTACCTTGGAAAAAGGGTGGAACATTGCAACAGGCACTGGAGGCTTCTGAGTTCCCACTTGCTGCCCGGTGTCCTAAGCCAGCGTCTCTTAGTCCGGGAGACTGACATTGCGAGAATTTCTCCCCTCAGGGAAAACCAGTTAATGTTTCGCGTTGAAAGGGAGCTATGCTTCATTATGAAAACAGTCTGGGCTTGGCTGAATTTGCTCTCTTTCTCTGGAATTGGTTTCTCTACCTGTAATTATCTTCAAGCACCACCATAAAACCCTCCAATCTTTACCTCGTGTTGCTCTTGCTTTGGGGCACTGGTTCTGGACCCATCCCACTTTCCACCAAGCCATAATTAGTAGAATTATATTTAATAATCCCCCCTCCTTCTGAAGGGAGTCGAGGTGACATCGAGCAAGCACAGCAGCAGATAATGAGGGCTACAGAGGTTCCCCCTGAATTGTATCATCACAGTCCAGCAAGCAATGTGCCTGCCACTGTCAGCTGGCATTAGCCTCAACGGCCCAGCAGCCTCTGCTTCGGTGACAGCTAGAAACAAGGGAGAAACGCACACTACCCACATGTTTTTCTCCTCCCTTTGACTAAAAAAGCCAGGTACTGAAAAGAACACACATAGTGCTGGTCTGTTGTGCAGCTGCAAGGTTTTTCTCAGTGTGGAGCAAAGCGTTTCCAAATTTCCTCGAACACAGGATCAGGTGTTACGTTATTGAATTATTTTACTGGTGGGATTCAGACCCGATAAAATATATGAGGTCGTAGAGTAAGATGAACTAGACGAGATCTCACTCACCTGAGAGTTTCTTATTTCACTCAATATTAACCATCGTGTGTGTTGCTCTCGTTGCTTATTAGGATCTATTTTCGTAGGAAATCAACAGTATGAAATAATTTCCTCAACAGTAAAAATTTATATACGTGACAACATAAATACTTTATTTCCCAGTTCTTATGGCAAAGGAAAACATATTCTAGCTACTTGTTTTTTACTGTTTGTTCTAAAAGGACCCTAAATAAAACGGTCTTCCTTTTAGATTTAGAGGATGTCCCATCTGACATAGCTTGGATAAAAGAAAAGCATTTATGTGTAATCTCTGGTAGATAGTGAAACTGGTTCTTATATAGAGTCATAAATTTTACTGCGGGAAGGGGCCTTAAAGAACATTTAGTTCGACCCCTTGTGGGTGGTAAATGGAGGTAACAGCATGATACCTTCAAGATTGAAGTTAAAGCTACTTTCTGAGGAGGAAGTTAGGAAAAATAAAACAAGCAAAACATGTAATGAATGTAATCCATCATTTCTAGAAGCCGTTGACCAAAAGAGACCATCGATAAATGGGCAGTCGAAGACCAGTCCCAAATTTGAATTCTGGGGACGTGGTAGTATATAAGTTGTCCATGGCGTGGAATGGTAAAACCTAACACACTGTACTGTGCCTGGGTTACAGGCCAGGGAAATAGAGGACGTGGGCAGCCGGCAGCAGAGATAAAGAGGAGTTGAAAAGTTTCTCCCTCTTCTCAAGGGAACTTCACCTGGGGCGACAAGCAGGAAGGTCGCAGCTGTCTCACATAAATATTTTATGGGAATAGTTTTTGTTCTCAGTGAAAATCCAGAAAAGGTAACCATGGGTGGACTGGTGAGGTCATCCATAAATTGAAGCAGTAGAAGTGAAAGCTTGGAGCTTGGGGGTTGCTACGAAGTGGTCACCCCTGAGACTTTGCAGCCATTGTGCAGAAGGCACTGAGTTTCCTGTGGAGCAGTAATGCAAGCCTGAGCCTACTTTATCCGATTTTATCCTCGTGTATGCGGCTGGGTGGCCCCAAGTGACATTTAGGGTAGAAGGGAAAATCTGTACATGAGCTTCCTTTGAGGGGTTGAGAAAATGACTTTGCCACATTGTGAACGTTAGTCTTGTACTGGTTTTGGTCTCCAGATCAGATGTACATAGTGTTCCGTAGCAGTTAAGGAACAGAGAGTCTATAGGATATGGAGTACAGCTTGGGGTCAAAAAGGATAGCGACCTAGAACGAGTTGTTTAGAACACGATTTTTGCGAATTCCCAGGTCAGGGACCTGCCTGAGCAGGGCGAGAAATTCTGCAGAGCTTGTGTAAGAGCAGATTTTCAGAATGTGCTAATAACAGTCGTGGGAAGCGAAATGTGTAGTATTTGGGAAGATGGGCGGAGGGAGGTGCCTGATGTGTGTTTCGTAAATCGTCGTTTTGGGCTTAGCTGGAAGTGTGAATGAAACATGTGGGAATTATAAAAAGAGACAGAACTGGAAAGGGGCTTAAGGTGGATCCTTCCTTTAAAAGGATTGGACAAAAGATGGAAGCGGGTGGTGGTGGGGAAGTGGGGGGATGATGAACCTCTCTGTTTGTGCTGAGTGGGTGTGAGGCTTTTGGACCTGAGGACCCACGTCCCACGATGCTGGGAGTTCTCGAAGACGTGACCGTGAAACACACTATCGGTGACCTTGGAGGAGGTGTGCCAAAAAAGAGGGAAGATATGCCAACTTTAAAAAGTGAGACTGTGTGGGTCCAGAAAGCATCAACTGATTACTCAATTTTAACTGCCAAACAGTTTTTGAGATGAACGTGCGAAAGGGTGCATGAGTCCCTGGAAAAGAAGCCATGTTAAACTTAACTGTGGGTATCTTTTGATAGAATTAATAGACTTAAGTTAAATGCTACAGGCAAATCATTATTTAGGGGTTTTCAGGCTACCTCAGGAAGAATACTGAGAGTGGGCTGTAACCAGGAGAGTAAAGAATTTTGCCTCAAGGATGAGGACTAGTGGATTAGTGTCACTGCAGAGGCAGTTATTTAGTGGCATTCTTTAAGATTCTCTTCCTAGTTTTTTTTTTTAATAGTTTGGATTAATACATAAAATCTATGCAATATATTTTATTTTACCTATTATACAAATATCTTAAAAATGAGACAACAAAAACTTACTGCATGATGGATTCAAAAACCAAGATAGAATTATGGGTCTAAATTCATAAGGTTTACTAATGGAATATAATGAAAGTATTGAACGTAAAAGGAAAAAAAAAGAGGCAAATGAATAGGAGAGTGAAAAAAATGGCTTCGTATCAATGTATTACCAAACCAAACCCAACAAACCAAAGAAAACCTGACATTTTCTTCGATGGTCAGTTAAATGCAAGCCAGCCAGCCTCGTGTTGTGGCTCCTACATATGGACCCGTGAAGGGTCACCTAAGACCACTGGTTGAACCGCCTCTAGCGTATTGTGTTTAGTTCCCAGCACTGCATTTTTACATGGAGATCACACAAATGCTAGTGGACTGCGTGCAAGGGAAAGCGAGAGGGGGAAGCTCATGTCGGCGAAGAATGCCGTGTTTGCTCAGTCCCTACCAGTGTGACTTGGCGGATAAGTTAGGGACAGGTTTCAGTCATCATCACGACAAGCACAGAGAGTGCCTGGTACGTGCCGCTGACGGGCAGGCATATAACAGCAATACATATTGTCTGATGGCCAAGGGAAGAGTCTGGTTGGGGAGACTGACAGGTAGGCCAGCAATAAAGTACACAGGGCCCCATGGAAGGGGGCAGCATTGGGAAGAGATTAATCCTTGGGTACATTCTAGATGGGCAACAGTAATGAACCAGGTAGAGAGAGAGAGAGAGAGAGAAGGAGGAATGGTTCCCGTGTAGAGAAAGGACTGTGGGTAAACATAGCGGCATAGTAGCTGTGTGTGCTCTTGGAGTGGAAAGTACAATGATATGGCTGGAGTGTGGGAGAATGTCATGAGCTAATGCTAGAAAGAGACCAGGGCCACTATTGGCCAGACTAAGGGGGTTAACTTTATTCTTCAGGGATGGAGAACTAATGAAGGGCTTTCGGTAGATGACATGATTAATGATGTAATTTAAGATGATCACTCTGCCTTCAGTTTGGAAGATGGATTGGAAATAACGGGTCAAGGAGACCAGTAAAATGACTGGTGCATAACTTTTCCAGGTGCAAAGTTATGAGGGCCTCATCTCACATGGTAGCAGCAGAGGTGGAAAGGTGGGGTCAGATTCTAGAGTTGTCGAGGAATTAGCATCAACAGAACTTTGACTAAGGTGGAGGGAGGAAGAAGGAGGAGTTCAGTTTGATTACCAGAATTCTTACCAGTGTGACTTGGTGGACAATAATTTGATAAGAGAGGAAATTTAGGGGGAATAGCAAGTTTGAAGAATACATGTGGTCTGAGTTTTCTTGGGAAGATGCCCATTGATGCCCATTCGCAGTTAGATACTTGGGTCTGGAATCCTAGCAGAGGCCTGTGACACAGCTCCAAGTGTGGAGACAGGACTATATAGGGCAGGGGTCCACAACCCCTGGGCCCCGGACCAGTACAGGTCCACGGCCTGTTAGGAACAGGGCCATATAGCAGGAGGTGAGCAGCGGGCGAGCCAGAGAAGCTTCATTTATATTTGCAGCCGCTCCCCAGCCCTAGCATCCCTGCCTCAGCTCTGCCTTGGATTATCAGGCACTGGATTCTCATAGGAGCCCTGGTCCCTGGTGCCAAAAAGGTTGGGGACCGCCGCTGTATAGTAAGCTGATTGAAGACAGGGCCACATTTCACAAATTCACACATCCCTTTGCATTCTTCACAGTGCTTAGCAAATTACCCACACAACATATAGTAAGTAGATAGTTCATAAATATTCAGGTTGAATCTGAATAGGCTACAAGGGATTTCGCTTCATTATAATTAGCAGTAAAACCACGCTCTACGCTGAAAAAAGTCAATAGTGCATAAATCTTAAGTTTTGTCTTTGCTCTCAACAGACTGCACCTTATTTTATTAGCGGACTCAGGTGGTGTCTTCCTTATGCCCCAGCAGGCGTCCACGGAAAATAGAGAGGAAAGAACAGCTCGGTGGCCCAGGGTGCTGGCGCCGGCCAGCACCAACACGCCGCTCGACTTTGTAGAAAAGTAGAAATTAGGCTGACTTCCTCTCGGTCTCCCCCCACCCCCTTCCTCCTCCTTTTCTTTCATTGATTTACAGGGAAAAACATTTCCATCGTTTGGGAACCTAATACACCTGAGTTGACCAATTCCTTAACTTGGACCTCTTACATGAATGTTTGAATATGTACTGAAGGAATCTGAAGGGTCTGGGTCAATTTCAGGAGAGGTTAACAGACAGGCTTTGATATAGTACAAGTTAGCGAGGAGCCTCAGTTTCTTTATCTGTAAACGGATTAACTATGCCTATTTCCAGCAATGAGGATGAACTGAAGTGAAACTTTGACTGTGCTTATCACCAAGATAACACAGAATAAACACTTAGTAAATAACACCTGTTCTGTTATTGTGAGGGGCTGTGAAAGAATTCACCTCCTTTGCAGGTTTACATGAGGGGGCAGAAGGATCTGACATACTCCATGCAGGCTGCGGGAGTCAGATCTGCAAAAGCAAGTTCCCACAATGGGTTTTGGATCTCACATTGGGACTCCTTCGTGCAACACCTCCAGTGGCTTTTCCATTGTCTACTTAATCTCCGTGAGCTGTCTATCATCTGAGGCGTCGGGGTGCACCCGTCTGTGGCTTACTGTGACAAACTTGAGCTTTGGTTTTAGACAGGCTCTTATTTAAATATGACTCTGGCACAAGGATTTGACCTCGGTCCTCATTTAAATTACCTGAGCCTCTCTATTGTCCTTGGTAAAATGGGATTATGATATTTGCCTTGCAGGTGTATGAAGGGCTTAGAGATGACGGAAGTAAAGTCGTAAGTGCTGCTCAAAAAATGACAGCGATTATCCTGCTAAATTGCTTTTGCTCTTCCCTGTCTTTCCTCACCCTGGCGCCTCTTCTCACATCCGAAAACTAGATCATTTCATTTTACCTCAAATCCACACCGTCCCCTTCTCTACTTTTTAAGCATTCCTAATTTTAAAAATTGAACACCAGTAACCTTGAAGATTTCTACCCAGACCAATATCAAATATAAACACAACATAATAATCAAGTGATATTCTTAGGTTTTAACATAACCAGTACTGTGATTTCACAGTTTTTCTTTTGACTTGATTTTAATGGGTGTACTTCCTTATGTCAGATACCCATATTAGATATGAAAACGGGGAGTGTAAAATACTGAATTTAGAGAAAGCAATCATGGACAAGAAGACAACAGAGGATCAATTATTCTATGCCTCTTCGGCTTGACTTTTCAGGATAGTAGGTGTTCCTTCGACTTGGTAAGTATTAATATTTAGTGATTCCACTGCACATTTGATCTCTCTCAGAATCCTGTCCAGAATATACCTTAAGCGAATACGTTATTGGCAAGACTGGTGTATGTGACAGAATACCTGAGCTGTGACAAGTATATCTTAATTTTAAAAGCTTCAAATGGTTTCTTTTGATAACTAGAGAAGGCATGAATTCAGTTTGGAATTGGACGTCTGAACTCTCTTATACAGTCTTTTCAATTAACGAGGGACTGACCAGTGTTGATTAAGGAAGGCGTAGGTTTGTTTCTCTCTGAGAGGTCCTGCTACTCCAACTTCGCCTCTAACTTTGACCGCATCCGGCTGCTGCTTCGGTTCTTTCCTGCCTTCTCTCCCCATTTATCCAATTTTAGAAGGAGTTATAAACCTTGGATCACAAAATAGGAAGAAATGAACTGTATCTATATGAACCAGAGGTTCCGCTTTTGAATATTTGTGCATCTAGCTTTTCTTATGGCACTAAAACCTGTGCACAGAACCAAGTCTCCTCAAAAGATAACTTGGCAAAAATCTTGGAATAAACTAAGCGATGTTCAATAATCTGGCATGATAAAACAAGGTAATTTGGCTAGATGAGATTCCTTAGGAGAGCAACGGAGTGGGAAGGAAAATAGAATGCGCTTTAAAATATTATTTTCTCTTAAAATTACCTTTGTAGAAACTTGTCTTCCTACATACGGCCTTTTATTTGGCATACAGATTCGAGTCACTGAAGCAAACCTTACTTTATATACAGTATGATACCAGATCAATAACACGGTGGTGCATGGAGCAAAAGGAGCTTGAGGTTAGGCTGCTGTTTCTTTTTACTGTTCAGTCAACAGAAAAGAAGAACACAAAGAACGGAAATAAAATACAAAGAGAGACATTTTCATCTCTTGTTTTCTGAGCTTCCATTCTCCTCAACTCCCAGGGAATGAGTGTGCAAAACTGTATAATTCCCATTTTAAAAGATAGTTATACACCTTTTCTTTTTGAAGCATCTAGGATGTTATGCTTTCACATATACAAATAACAAGAACTTCTTTAATGAAGTGTCAGGCTGTAAATATTTAACAAACATGGTATACCCTTTTCCATTCTTTTAACCTATCTGTGTTCTTATTTTTAAAGTGAGTTTCTTCTAGCACGCATATAGTGGAGTCTTCTTTGTTGGTCCAATGTCAGCATTTCTACTTTTTAATTGGGGTGTTTAAACCATTTACATTTAATGTGGTTATTGGTATAGTTGGCTTAAAATCAACTGTCTTGCTGTTTGTTTTCTGTCCCATTTTTTCTTCTTTTGAATTACTTGTTTATAATTATTCCATTTTACCTTCTTTGTTGGCTTACTGGATCTAACTCACACCTTTAACTTGTCTTAGTCTACCTCCAGGTGAAATTATACCACGTGTGTGTATAAGACCTTGCAACAATGCAATTCTATTACCTACATCTTGGCCTTTGTGTTATTATTGTTACACATTTTACTTCTACATATATTAGAAACCCCACAAAACATTGTTCTTATTTCTGCATTAACGAGTCAATCCGTAAAGGTATTTAAAAACTAAGAACAAAGATTCGTTGTATTTACTCAAACAGTCCTCATTTTGATACTCTTCATTCCATCCGGATTTCCTTCTACCTAAATGACTTTCATAAATATTTCATGTAGAGTAGGTCTGCTGGTGATGAATCCTTTTCAGGTCTTGTATGTCTGAAAAGCCTTTATTTTTGGCTATGGAATTTAAAGTTTTTGAATCCTTTTTTTTTTCCTTTCAGTACTTAAAATGCATTATTCCATTATCTTCTGGCTTGCATTGTTTCCATAGAGAAGGCTACACTAATTCTTATTTTAGTCTTCTGTCTGTAACGTTTCTTTTACTCTGGCTGCTTTTAAGATTTTTTTCTTTATCACTGGTTTTAAGCAATCCAGTTATAATGAGCCTTAGTTTAATTTTCTCCATGTTTTTAAGTTTGAGGTTTTTGGAGCTTCTTGGATCTTATAGATTTATAATTTTCTTCAAATTTGGAAAAAAATTGAGCCATTACTTTTTCAAATATTTTCTCAATACCCCTTTTCCTCTGTTTTGGAGATTCCCTTTGAATGTAGTTCTTTCACAGATCATTTCATTGTTGCTTTGTTCATTTTTTAATAAGTTTCTTTTCAGTCTTTCTTTTATTTCTGGTAGTCTCTATTACTGTGTCTCTGATTCCACTCATTTTTTTTTTTCTTCTGCAATGTCTAATCTGTTGTTAATTCCATTCAAGGTATTTTTCATTTCGGATCATAATTTTCAGTCTTTAGAAATAACTTTTATTTGGTCTTCAAAAAGTTTCTTATATATCTTTACTTAACATGTTTAATTTCTCATCGGGCTTTTTGAAAATATGGAATAGAGTTATAATTACCATTCTAATGTCCTTATCTCCTAATTCTACCAATTATTTCATTTTGGGGTCAATTTTCCTCGATTTATTTTTATCCTCATCATGAGTCATGTTTTTCCGCCTCTTTGCATGCCTGGGAATTTTTGATTAGATGCCAGACATTGTGATTTTTATCTCGTTGAGTGCTGGATATTTTTGAAATCTTTATGAATGTAAGCTATAGCAGTATATATTTTGTGGCTAAAAACCAAAGTAGTACTAGATGCTTCCATTTCTAGAATTCTATAATTTTGTTTTTATGATAACCTCAAAGTGAGGCAAACTAATTTAGAAAATTTGCTAAGAAGAACCTTTCAAAAGAGAGTCTACCACGTTCCGTATAAATGAACATCAAAGGCTTTTCCTTAAATGAAATGAAAGAGTTAGAGATATAAATATTTCTTGAATAATTAGCTTTGGGAACAAAAGACCAAGAGAAATAACAACAGATGAATTCTTTAACTGTGCTTTTCTCCAAGGCATTATTGGTTTCTGTCTGTATGCATGTCTGCATGTGGATATATCCATTTTTGTATGTGCACGAGCATGAGTGTGTATAATGATATTACAATTGGAAGAACAGTTTAGGTCATCTGTCATCACTCTGATCACTTAGAGGAACCTCTACCTAATATAATGTCATGCTTCAAATTCCTGGCATAGTGAGATTGAATATACATCTCCTAACTCCCATTCTGGAAGTTTCTTCCTCGCTTGTTTCAGTATTTCTCCTCCTTTTTACAATGAAGAGGTGAAAAAAAGTATCTGGAAAGATTTTTTATTATCCCATGTCACAGTTTACTTTCTTTTCTCCTTCCTTTTAATCAGCCCTCTAACAACTTTTGTTTCTCTTCGATGGGCCCTTTAAAAAAAGTCTTTAATTTGTTATAATACTCAGTGCAGTCATACTCTATGCAGTCCATTTGCTATTAAATAGTAATATAATATGTTACTTAATATGGACAAAGTCTTCTTAAAATCTCAGTTTATTTAATGCGTCTAGAACTGTTATGAACTAAATAGATGGCAGAGATATTCCGTTTTAAAATGATGAAACAATGATCTGCATTCATTTAATACCTTTTTTTTTTTTTAAAAAAAGAGGCTCACTTTATAGACATGATCTCATCATTCCTTTAATTGTGTAATCAGATAGATAAAACGTGATGAGAAAACTTAATACTTCATGGAATTGCTGGCACTGCTTATACCTTGCTAGTGTTCCTCTGTTTTGCTGAATTATTCTATATGATATAATAGATGGTTCCTGTGGGAAATGGTCACAAGGACACAACAAAATGCTTTACTTTGTTTAAAAAGAACCGAAGGACAGGCAAAATGAAATATTTTCAGGTTTATTTGAGGAAGAGTAAGAAAAATTTAACTCTTGTATTCCACTCGTAATATGTTCCTTCTTAAATTCTTGTACATTAGGACTAAAATTATCTACTTAGTTTGGGTATATTTATGGATCGTGTGAGCTGGTCTGTTGCAAGCTTTATTTTACCTTAGAAAGTTTGGAAGTGGACTGTTTGTTAACAGATGTCTTTTGTTCTTGGAATTGGAAGACGTGTCTCACGTTTCAACAGTGCATTTAGTTGTAGCCACCACTGCATCACAGAGCAGACTGTCTTCACATTCCTGAGCTCAAATAAAGGTGTGCCTTAAATTTGTGGCCTAGGAACATGTGAGTTTAGAATGGAAATCTCTATCCTGAGGTCTATGAAACTATCAGAATAGTATAAAATTTGTGTGGATGTGCCTTTTTTCCTTCAGAAAAGGGTGCATAGCTTTCATTGTTTTTTTTTTTTTTTTAACAAACTTGTTGCCTCACAATTTTTAAACCAATATCCTAGGAGCTTGAAATTTATGACACTTCTTATTCCTGCTTCAGTTCCACCAAGAATTATGACTCCATAGCATCATCATGGTAATCTTAATATGTAATTTTCTTCAAAAGAACAGTCCATTCAAGGGCATTAAAGACCAACAACAGTCTTAGGAAATGACCAATGAAATTGTGTCAGGGAGGACATCCTTGCATGTGGTACCTTGGTCAGCTGCGCCGTTAAAACCATTGACTGGGAGGCTGAAACAACAAGCATTTATTTCTCAGAGTTCTGGAGTCTGGAAGTTCAAGATGAGGGGGCAGCATGGTTGGGCTCGTGATGAAGGTCCTCTTCTTGGTTTGTATTTCAACATGGAAGAGAGAGAGAGAGCTAGCTAGCTCTCTTCCTCCTCTTATAAGGGCACTAATGCCATTCTGGTGGGTCCACCTCATGATTTAATTACCTTTCAAAAGCCCCCATCTCAAAATACCATCACATTTAGACTTCAACGTACAAATTTTAGGGAACATAAACATTCAGTCCATGGTAGATATTATATTTCACTAGATTTACAGTGTAGTATTTCTCAAACGTGGTATAGGAAAATCAGAAATACTCAGACCTTACACCAGACAAAACGAATAGAAACTTTGAGGGCAATGCTTAGGAATCTGTATTTAGTCAAGTTTCTCTAGTGATTCTAACATACACTGAAGTTTGAGAACCACCGATAGACAGTATTTTGGAAAACTATAATCTGTTTTCATCTTTTAATGTCAAATGAAATCAAGTACACAGAGGATTAGAACTTTTTCAAAACACAGCAGGAGTTATAACCAGCTAATCATGTGATCAATTAAATGTCGTTAATTTTATGCTGGATTTGGTTATGGCCTTTTTTCTTTTTTGAAAAGTGATATGCAGGCCCAGTATAGGGAACACTGACATCCCTTTGTTGCAAATGTTTATGAGATGCTATCTTTTGAGAGAACATTTAGATGGCACTGTGTCTGTCTGGTGGGAAAAGGTTTTCAGCTCTTGTCTGTTGATCTTGAGGTTGTGTTGCACTAGGGAATGAAACACTCAGTGTGTTATATCCACAGAAGCAGAAAGTGCTTTCTCTCCCCTAGCCCCTTCTTCCCAAGATGTCATTTCTTGAAGAAAAACAAAACAGAAAAGGAACAAATGTATTCTCTGGGTGCTTGGAGGAGCATGAATTATTTATTCTCAGAAATCCTCTACTATCTTTGCATGAAAGAGAGTCCTGTTATTAAAAGTGAATGTTTCTTTTTCTGCGTGTCAATAACTGGGAGATCAGAATGGACCGGCTGTTAGATTGCTTCCTCCTTGGAGAATGAGCTCCCCAAGGCAGCCGCCACCACAGCTAAGCTATTTTTAAGACAATAAAATCATTAGAATTGATATATTAACACCCCAAATTGATGTGACAGGGGTCTGCCACTGAGGCAGTCTAAAAGGAAGAAAAGGCCGTTAAAATCATCCCAATTACCTTTTAATTATGAATTAACACATTTGCATAAATCACAGCACGGAGGATTTCCGGTGCGTGTGTGTGTTTGTGTGTGTGTATTTAAATCGCCTGGGTTTACGCGAGGCTCCTTATTTTTCTTTCAGCTAGGTCGAGTGGTAAATTCTCCACTACCTTCATCCCGGAGCTCAGGAAGTCAATTCTTTTTGCCTGGAGAAAAATTTAAATTTTCCCTTGATGCCAGTAATCTCATTTTCTTTCCAAGCAGTCGTGCAAATGAGAACAATCGTTTTGTCTTTTCCAGTTTACACTGGGCTTCTCTAGAGCTGAAAGAACATGGTGCTGCCTTGATAAAATACATTTTGCTTAGGAAGAGGCAGCTGGGCATTTCGGTCCTGGCGGGATGGGAAATACAAATTGGCTTTTGCCATTCTGCTGGGCAGTGGCTTTGAGTCACAGCCTCCGGTGGCCCACCTAGCGACCTGGTTCTTTCTCCTCTAGGGTAAGTATTAATCTGGAGACTGTCGGCATTTTATTCTGGAAATAAAATACTAGCTGTTTGGATTTAGTTCTTATCTTTTTCAGCATTGAGGGAGACCCCAGTGTCTGAATCGCCGTTACGTAGACCTCCGTATGTCCAATGTATGCATACTATCCAATCCCACTAGAGAAAAGGCAGTGTTTGTTGACTTTTCTTTGTTAAAATAGGCAAAATTCTAAAGGCAGATGGTTGATCTGTTGCGTCACAGCCACCCACCCCGATTTAGTTAGACATTCCCACCCCATGAGTGATCAGGGCCTGTGTATCACTGACAGCCTTTCCCACTCCGATTCCCAAGCCTCTTCCTTTCTCCCTTCCTGTCTGCTTGTCGTTATTTGGGAGCTTGATTTATTTCTATACAGCAAAAGATTAGAGACAACCCAAATACTCATCAATAGAGAGGGCTGGCTAAATAAAGTATGGTACATCCATTTAATGAAATACAATGGAGCCGTAATAAAGAATGTGGAGCTCCATGTACTGATAAGAAAAAATATCCAAGATTCATCGTTAAGTGAAAAAGAGAAGATTCAGGACAGTGTGTATACCATATCTTTTATGTTATCTTTTGTTTAAAAAAGTGGTGGGGGAATAAGAATCTGTATCTTTACTTACTTACATATGCTTAAAAACACCATCTGGAATGACACATTAAAAAAAAAAAATACAACCTAATAACAGAGGCTAACGCTGAGGTAGGAAGTGGTTGTAGCTGGGGAGAGCTATTTCAGTGTATACCTTTGGGTTATTTTTAAATTATATATATATTTTAATTTAAAAGGGGCTTTTTCAGTTAAGTATAACGTAAATTCAGAAAATTGCAAAGAGCTTTAGTCTACAGCTCAAAGTCCTCATCTGTGTAGTCAGCACCCCTATCTGGAAATTAAACGCTATATCCCCACCTTGGCAGACCTCTTAGTGCCAGGAATCTTATCTGTCTCTGGCGCCCTCCAGTCACATGTGCCCTCAGTGGTACCCACTTTCATGACTTCTCACTTCTGTTAAAAAGCCATCTTTCAAAAGAGAGACGATCATGACTCATACAAATATAAAATGCGTATGAGTCAAAGATCTTGTTTAACTCATTAATTAATGAAGAGACTGGTAAAATGTAAAAAAACCCAAAAAAAACAAAAAACAAAACTCAAAACAAAAAATGAAACCCAAAATAGTTCAAGGAGAATCCAAAGAACAGAACCATCAATAGGCAATTAGGAAGCTGAAATGAATCGGCTTAATAGATGCAAAAATAGCCAAAATCCACAGAGCAATAATCACATCTTCATCAGACAAAATTCCTTTGTGTGTCTATAGACAAAAATATTTTGTATTACTATCCATTGTTCATGACTTATAAAGCTATCAAGTAGGTCAAAGACAATGAAAGGCACTTATAGAACCAGATAACTCAGAAGGTTGTGTTGAACAGTGCCCCTTATTTCATTGAGAAGATATCCAGGAATCTTTTTTTTGGCCCATTTCAAAGTCATTCACTGTTTTTTTCTGATATGTCATTAATTTTGTGTTTTTGAACATTGTGTAAATAGAGTCATATACAAAACTTCTGACTTTTTTCCCTCAATATTGTTTATTACAGTTATGCATTAGAGTGTGTGGTTTTTGTGAATTCATTTTCATTGTTAATTCTATTATGAATTCTGTTGTTCATGGACATTTAGATTGGTTTCTGTTTTGAGTTGAGAAACTAAACCAGGAATTGACAAAATTTTTCTATAAAGGGGCAGATAATATATTGGCTTTTCAGGCCTTCAGTTTGGGTTGCAGCTACTCAGCCTTGCTGCTGTGGCAGGAAAGCGGCCACGGTCAATATACAATGAAGGCATGTGACTATATCCCAATAAATCTTTATTTACAAAAACAAGAAAACAAGTACATGGCTGGGTTTGGCCAACAGACTGCAGTTTGATGACCTCTGACTTAAATCTTTTACAAGTGTACAACTTACTGTCCATTTTAATATAACTTTCTTATTTCAAGGCATGTTTGACCAGGTAGATACAAGTTGCAAATAACTTTATTAAGGAACTTACCAAAAATCTCATTTAAACAAAAATCAGACCGATCGACTTTTCAATAAATAGCACCACAGGATGGTTTACTTTCCAAGACTCTTTGAAAACTTCAGTTCAAAATACTCACCTTCCTGTGTCCATTGAGCCTAAATGATTTTATCTTGGTACTTAGAGTCTAATCAAGCTTCTTCCATTGAAAGACACACCTCGAAGGGAACCCAAAACATAAATATCCCTCCCCTACTGAGATGCTACTAAGACTTTGACAAGGTGACGCTCTCCTTTACTGTGGTAACCAATGAACTCAACTTTGTTTTATTAATAGAGCGTGTGGAGGCATTTGGGGGGAGCCAGAGTCTGACACAGCTCTGATGGCAGTGCCGTAATGAACATTCTCAGGGTGTCTGCTGGTAACATCTGCATACAATCCTGCTGGGAATGTGTCTAGCGGACAAATGGCTAGGTCGCAGGATATATGATGTTCAGTGTTCTACGGCAGCGGCTTTTGGACCTTTTGATTTTTGAATGCATCAGCTACTACAAAAATAAATAAAAATGCAGAAAACAAGGATATAAAAAAACAGGATCCATAAAGTAAAAATGTATGATTATTTAGCAACCAAGAAAGGAAAAACTGTATTTTATGGACAAAAATATCCTGGTTTTTAGGAAAATGTGTATAATGCTGAAGCAAATGTAATTCTTCAAGGTCTGTTGCAGCTAAGACCAAATACACCACAAGAATGTTCGAGTCTTCAAGCTCCAGTTCCACATTCACCACGTGTACTTCCGGCTAGGAATTGGGTTTCCCAAGACACCTTATGTGCCAGACACTCCTTGTGCTTTGCCTCACATCTTTTTAGACTCATTTCTGATTTCAGCTATCGCTAGAAGAACTGGTTGTGACCTGTGCAAGCTTCCACTCACGTCGTGGTGACAATATCTTGCCTCATGACGGCGTGCGACTTTTACTTTTGGCCCTAGGACTTCTTCAGTGGCACAGCACGGGACACAGAAGGGAGCCCTGAAGTGGGAATGTTGGAGAGTTAGCGTTTCCTGGGGGCAGTCCCCGAGTAATGATGAGTAAATGCTTCTCCCAGGTTATGGACCAGTTTCTGAATCATTCCTCATCCCTGAACCAATTCCGCAGAGTCTGTCTTAAACAGTATAAAAGTTAGGTTCTGTTATCATTTAACCACAGCACAGGTGTGACTTGTAATTCATACTAAGTTGTGTACATTTAAATTCTGGGAAAATGTTGTAAATTCCATGTGAAATTTGGAGCCAGAAGGCTGAGCCAACAAGGATAACTGACTCCATCATCCCTCCGGTGACCTCCTCTATGCATAGTGACGGCGCGTCTTTCTAGATTTTGGGAGGTCCCATGGAAGATGCTGCGGCTCCAAGCCCACATGTTATCCCTGTACCTAGCCTCTGGCCAGGAGCCATGAAGAGTGCCCAGACTCCACGCGAGTGCAGTAACTCAGATGCTCTACTTCCTATTTTCAGGGCAATAGCCTGTCGACCTCCATGCAGCTCCATCTTCTTATACCAGCTGTTTCGTAAACCTTCACACAAAGCAAGCCCCTCATACAATTACAGTTTTAACTTCTACAATGACCCCATACTATTTATGAACATTCCTCCCCAGTAGCTGACCTGACCTCAGACTTCTACGTACACGGAGGGATCTGCCGTAGGGCCATACCTTGGAAGCACTGCCCTGGAAGAGAGGGATCCAGATGGAAGAATGGGCTTAGCTCTTCTTATGCTATCACCATACGTTTTGAGCATAAAGTTAGGAAAGATTGTGGACCCTTCTCAAGTATTTCGAGTCATACATGGGGAGATATGCCTTCTCTAGGTTCCCTTTGCCAGTTGTGTGTTGGAAGACCCTGTCTGGACCTTGCCTTGTAGCCCACATTCAGTATGACCTATTCAAGGGTTACAAAAGGTACGAGAACTGGGTGCTATGGGAGGTCGTGGACTGTTGACGGTGCCTCAAAGCCCATGTGTCACCTTAAGCGTACAACTACTATGTAGAGGACTTCAACTAGTCATAGCCAGAGAATCCCTGGCCCCATCCTATCAGAAGCACAGATTCTATCTGTCATATTCTTTGCATTTCTTTTTCTTTGGCATTCTCTGTGTCTCTTTCTTTCTATGTAAAATATCTCTTTTATGTTTTCCTCCCTGAGTTGGCAATTGCTATTTGTGGCTTTTATTGAATAGCATTCAGTTTCAAATGCTTAATTTAAATATAATGGGGGCAGCTTTGACTCTAATATAATGCGAAATATTTTTTTCCACTGTAAGCAAGTATATGCTTCTGGTTATGAAGCCCTATGATCTCAGGTGAAGCTGTTTTTGTTCTGGACCTAGGAGCAATCCTGTTCAATGGTTCGGTTCTGATTCCATTACTGCTACTCCTATTATTATGATGCTGCTTTTCTTAGTGTGACAGATGCAAACTGTTCCATTATATTAACGATATATATCAGTCAGGGTCCCAGCAGGAAACAGATGACATACTTGAAATACGTTAATTCAATGAGAGAGTAGCGTTAGCCACCTAGGGAAAAGCAGTAACCTTTGAGGGGTGCATATTCGGCTCGAGGTGACCTTGAAGGCAAGAAGCCTCTTCTCTTTTTCACACAACAACCTGGGCTTCTCATTAACTGAACTCAACTGAGCCAGAGGACTTTGATGTAATCCACAAGTCAGCTGCCTGGGAACAGAGACCAAGATGGAGAAGAGAGGAGAGGGGCTTTGGAGGTGTGAACGGGAGACACCTGGCATAAGGATGCAGGATATAGGAGTCTATATTCATCTCAGTCATGGTTACATATCATGCAGTCTCACCTCTCTGGATGGAGAACCCAATATTGATCTGTTTTTAGAGTTCTTTATTATGGGTTACATAGAGAGTGCCTTCGATCCTGGCTACACCTGATGCCCTGTGGAAGGCTGGTTCTCCCATTCCTCGTGGTGGTCCCTTCACCTGCGCAAGGTCTCCTGTACTTCCCCTTTTTGACAATCTGGCTAAATCTCTTAGTGGACTTAGATCAGCATCATAATACTCACATCCCTACAGGGACCAGACAGGTGCGTGGGGCTAAGTGCAGGGTAGAGCTATGAGTTCAAGGAATGTTTCACATTCCTCTTACACTACAGTCAGGTAAATCACAGGGAAAGCATGATGCTGAATGACAGCTGAAGCTTGAATTTAAGAAATACTGGGGCACTTGCTTCTCTGCTTTAGCTATTTGCTGCCCTTTGGGAATATAGGCTATTTTAAGACATGCTGGCAATCCAGATTTTCATGTAAAACCTCTCAGTTTTTAAATGCTAGCAATAGGGAGCTATGGTAAGACAATAGTACAGCATCACATGGAAGGGATTAAGAAATAAGCTTTTGGGGAGGTTTATAAAGCCGAGGGTCAAGAAGACCCTCACTGCATAGGAGAGTGGGCTGGGGGCATGTGAAGTTTCTGGACATGCTGTTTCCTGGGGGAGACCTGGGCACACCTGCTGGTTTACCTTCCAATAATGCAAATATGAGAAACCATCTGATCATAGAGAATAAAGTTTTGAGCTTAGGCACCAAGTAGTCTGGAGTCAACACCAGCTCTGCAAGGAGTTGTCTGGGAATGCCAGCTGCTACCTGGCAAAGTCATGAGAAGTTGGATTCGCCCTCCTGAGAGAATGATCCCCCAGTCCTATGAAAAGATGGGCTCATCACTTAGATCTTGAGCTCCATTGTTTTTCCTTACCTATCTCATTTGTTTCTCTCCACTGCAGCTAATTCGCAAAGTTTAGAACACTGAATACACAAAAGACATGTCTTTGGGCCACCAGTTTGAGAGCTCTTGAATAGACATTGGAAACCAAAATGCCCACTTGGGGATTATCTACTAGGGTGAAGACCTGCCCGATGGCTCTTTTCCAACCCTCACCCTGAAAAAGGATCCTCCTGTCTGCTGAGATTGGAGAAAACCAAAATATCAGGAGGGAAAATTAAATGACTGACTAGTCACCTGGAGTGGGGAGGGATTCATTGCATTTAGTTCTGATGATTCTGCAGCAGATGAAAGCAAAACACAGATGATTTTTCAGTACCCTGATATAGGAAATTCTTAATGAACGACTTTTCCACACTAGTAGAAAAGTTAGAATCTTTAAAACTGACCCGAGAAGGAGGATGCCCTGCTGGCACTCTAGGATCCTCTCCTTCTCTCTAGGAGCTCGTCTTTCGTTCTGGAGTACTCGCTTATGAGTGCCGTGCTGCCCACCCTACCCGGCTCAGGGCTGGGGCATGATATTGCTCCCCCTTAATGCTCCAGACCATGCATGGATTCCAACCCCTTGTCTTTTCTCTACAGCACAACTAGATAAGGCTGTCCTGTTTTAAAAAGGACTTTCATGATGCCTTGAGAAAATATTCATTCACTCATCATTTAAGAAATATTTGTTGGTGCTTCCTACATGCCAGGCATTGTGCTGGGGTTAGAGATTTATTGGTGAGCAAAATAGACACAGTCTCTGCCTTCCTGGTACTGCCCCAAGGCTCATCAAGACAGGGTGATAGAAATTGGATAATCTTAAGTATAATACGTGGCTCACTCACTGTCCTGTGTTCTATCATATAGATCTTTCTTAGCTCCTGATCTCCTTCCATGTGGTGGAAGCTGCCTTCTCATCTTGACTACATGGATATCGACTCTCAAAATCCAGGTCTAAGAGAGGAAGCACCAGGTATGTTCTTCTTCTAGCCTCCATGAGTCAGTCCCATCATGCTTAGTTTCCTCTTCGAAGATAATTTTTCTTCCCCAGGCAGACAAGGCTTTCTCTCCCCACAGGTGTTTGGCATTGCTCTAGCCTCTTTCCAAAGAATAAAACTATTGGAGCACAACTTAACAACCCCAGATATGTAACATAAAAGTGGGGTTATGGTCGAGTGTCGCTCCACACTGGAAATATCCTGCTTTTAAGAAAATAATGAGTTGACGTGATATTGCAGAAAAAAGAATACAATCGGCTAGGTCTAGAGTACATCCTCTCTGAATATCACTTTTGATAAACATGTCATAGTTAGCTGTATATTTGAAAATCGAACTTAAGAGCCTTTGATGTTTGGTATAATTTTCAAGAATTACTGAGCATCGACTTCCATTGGGTGAAAGAATATTTTTAAGTGATTTTAGAATTAGCTTGCCATTCATTTGGCATTGAACAAATATTAAGCATATATTTAGGATCAGATACTGTGCTAGGTATTGAGGATATAGCAGATGACTCGGGAACTTACATATAAGAATTATATGATATATAAAGAATTTAATGAATAATTATATATGTGTGTGTATGTGTATATGTGCTTGTATGTAATATGTGCAGTTTTATCAGTCAGAATTTATTTGGAAAAGCAGAGTTACTATGTGTAGTTTGGAATAAAGAATAAATTATTGGAATAAGTACTTACACAACTGTGAGAAGAGCTAGGAGGCGAAGGTCTGGAAGTGGGAGTTGGGTCAGGGGAGAGTCCTTAGTCTGCCTGAGGCCCTGGCGAGTGAGGACAAGCCATAGCTTCCACATCAGGCTCTTACAGTGCGGGAGCTTGTGGAGAGGCGTTTGGGAAGCTGTTGGCTCTGGGGCTCCATGGTGTAGTGTCTGGTTGTGGGCCTGGTGCCACCGTTGGGCAGCAGTGTCCACAGTCAGGAAGAACTAGATGCAGAGCGGAGGAGAGTGAGGGCAGGTAGGACCTTGCCCCTGACCATGACCGTGACCATCTCTGACTATGCTTACTGTTTTACTTCTGCATTCCAAATTTTCATATAAGTTCTTTTGTTTTGAGTAACTCTAACCTGGAACCATACAGAAAAGGATATTTTGGGAAGCATAGCTTGCATCTTTAATCAATTTGTCATATCACAATCCAGCAAAATAATTATGTAAGTGAAGGGTGGCAGAATATGCCACCCTTAACTCTTTGGCATAAGGATTATTTTGAGCGGAAGGCATTTGAACACCAGTGAACACAGGGAGAGGCTTCCTCTGAACTCCCCTTATCTGCCTATGGACAGATCTTCCAAAAGTCATTGTCATAAATCTTTTCCCCGGAGTTTCATCGACTAAGGAAGACTGACTCCTGTCACAGCAGAGGAGACTAGAAGTTGACACCACTTTGACTTAGTCACAAACTGTCATGTACCTCCCATCTATTCTACCAAGGCCTATTCATCTTTTCGTAAAAATTATGCACTCTCATTTAAGTAGCTTACATCTCCTCTCCCCTCACGCTATTAAGAGAGAATTATAAACTCTCAAATCTCATCACTTTTTTGGGTAGTTATTTCATTTTCCCTGTGATACTCCCATGCACATAATATTAAAAATTAATGATTTTGTATACCTTTTTCCCATTAATCTGCCTGTTGTCAGTTTATTTAATAGACCCAGCTATTGATTATAGGAGAGTAGAGAGAAAAGCTTCCCTTCCTCACATAAGGAAACACACACACACACACACACACACACACACACACACACACACACACACACAATAGTGGCTCTTGTGATCTATTACAAAACTTTTCTGGATGGCCCATTATACCATGGGCCATCCCATGCACTTACATTATACCATGATTTCTAAGTAGTTGTGACTCTTTAATAACTTTCTTTAATAACTTAAAGTAATGCTAAACAAAATGTTTTTATAAAGCAACTGAGAAGTCTAATAGGCTTTTGTTTCTCTTGGGTGCATCTTATTTGGCAGAAAATCTTCCTCGTCACAAGTGCTTAAAATAGTATGTGTAACTCCCTGACAGATGCTGTACAGTTTCCTCCATTTCAGAGTCTGTGTGGCTATCAACAGACTTCCCATCAGTTAGAAACTCTCATAAATCACAAGTTCTTGTTGTCTTGTTAGGTGTTCGGTTATCATTGAGTAAAATCCATTTAGAGAACATCCTCACACATATCTGTTTAACTCCTGTGCCCTCCAGAGAATTGGCAGCCAATGTTGGTGTTCTCAGGTGACAGATATAAGGTTTTACTCGTCAAAGGCCACAGAAGCTGAGGTAAAAAGCAATCATCAGGGGTTTTCCTCAATGATTGCCACAGATTCATGACTACATCCTTGAAATTATTGGATAAATAGTTCTAAAACTAACACATAATTGCAACAAAAGGAATTTCAGATTTTTTTTCATCCACAATTTCTTTTTTTGAACTGAAAATAGAGGATCACCTCTTATACTTTGGAAAGTTTTGCCCAACACCCCATTCATATTATTTGATGAGAAAAATCTGCAGGTGATACAGGGGCATAAACTGGAGGAAAGAAAGAACTGAGTGTCTGTCCATCAGTTTTACTGTCTGTGGCCTTGGGCTGTCAACCATGATGGGCTTGTTTCTTTTTCTTTTTTTTTTTTTATCCCAAACAGGTACTCTAAAGGATATTTGTGAGGACTAAATGAGATGTGGCGGTTCAGGGCGCTGACCCCCGGTGCAGTTGAAAATCTGAGCATGAATTTTGACTCTACAGTTGGCCCTTTGCATCTGGGGATTCAACCAACTGCGGATCGCAAATAGCAGCTGGGAAACCACAGCTGGAAATTCGAAAATACTGTTTTCCATCTGAGGTTCGTTGAATCCGTGGTTGAGAAACCCAAGGATACAAAGGGCCAACAGTATTTATTGGGAAAAATCTGCATATAAGTGGACCAGTGTAGCTCAAACCCGTGCTGTTCAGGGGTCAACTGTAATTCAAGTACTTAGCCAAATGTTAGTTTATAAATGTTAATTCTTTATTATTCTACTCAACACAAAGTTATTTTGTCATGAAGGTAATACACCTTTCTCTCTAAAGCGATCATTAAAGCTTTTGTGGGTATTGATTCTCCTCATAAATAAAGGCTGATGCATTCTCTACAGGTAATAATTGATTTGCCATAAGGTTGACTACTGGTTTTATCTTCTGCTTTTTGCATTGTATGAACAAAAAGGGGATTGAGGAGGGACCATAGCTAATAAAAGTTTTCAACATAAGAGATGTTGGAGTAAGTTTCTAGGCCCAAGATAGGGCCATTCTTGCCCTGGGTTGCCATGGCAGCAAACCAGACTTTTTCTGTTGTTGTAAATGCTTCGCTTGACCAGAGATGCAGTGTAACCAGTCAGCCAGTCCCTAAACATCAGTTCTGGGCCCTGTGTGTTATTTCCTTGATCTTTCTAAATAAAGTTAGCTAGGCAACCCCAGCCAATCATGCCCTGTTTCCACCTTGCTTCTTCTAAGGCTCTATGAAACTCTCTCTTGCCCAAAATCCCTTGGGAGGAATGCCCCATTGCTCGTGAGGTTCTGTGCTCCCCCAATCCATGGATTGCTTTCCCTTTAATAAAGGACATCAAACTCGTCACTAAATTGTTTCAGTTTGTCAGAGTCTGCTGGAGAGATGGGATTAAAAAACTCTCTAGTCACATTCTAGAAGATGCTTGACATTTTTTTTTTAATGGGATGACTGGAATATTGTTTTGCTTAACAGCAGGAAGAAAGTCTAAAGTTAATCTAGTCAAATCTCAAACAACCAGCCGTTGAATCAATTCCGAAACGTGTAAGTATAGATAATTATTTACTTTCATGGAAAACAACCAACCATTGACTGACTAGATTTCTCACGAGGCACGTTTATGCTTTTTCCACTCTAGATGTAGGTCAAAAAATATCTCTATGTTTTCCCCCTATTCGCAAAACCCATAAAAATACTTCTTGACTGAAGTATTTCTAGGCTCCTTTGTTCCTATTAAAAACAAAGGAGCCTAGAAAAAAACAATTGAGTCCTGTCATACCTCAAATAAAAAATTTTCCTTTTGTCTATGCAAATGAATAAAAGTTTCTAGCTAGGATATTTCATTGCCAGATTATTCTTCAAAATCCCAGGGCGAACTCAAATGTGAGCCAAACCCTACAGTTAAGTTAGGTCTCCTTGGAAAATATTTAAATAAGACATAGCATAATGTATCACTGAGACTATAATTTAGTGTCATGCTCTTATTGTAAAGGAGTTAGTTTCTGAGTATAGCTTATGAGTTAGAACTTATCTCTAGATTATTTAATGATAATCATGAAATTTTATATGAATTTATATCTAACATTATATTGTAATCACAAATCATATGTGTTAGCATGTCATATGTATCAAATATATCTATTTAAACTTTTACTGGGACCAGAATTCTTTAGAAGTTCCTTGATTGAGATGCAATCTGTAGTAAAATGACTTAAACTGCGGTTTGGCTAAAGGCCTTTGGATTTTACGATATAAATTCCATTCAAAATTTCTTGTCTAGCCCCTTTTCTCCCACTTCATAATGGTCCACCTGTTAGTCCTTGTGATAGTTACTAGGGTAAAAATTAAAAATCACAAAATAAATGGAGCCGGAAGGGAGCGTGACAGATCATCTGGCCCAGCCATCTGCAATTGCAGCGTGTTTGAGTGTTCATGTGCTCTGTAAATAACCAGGCACTTCCAACCAAGTTAGCATCACTGCAACATGGCCCAAAGTGCTCGTCAAACATAGGAACTTTTCCCTTTATATACCTTGGAACTCTTTTGCTTTACTTGGCTGAGGTTTCTGGAAAACCATCTGATTCCAGAGTGTAGTCTTAAGTAAGTGAGAAAATTGAGTTCTATAGACAAGGCAGAATCCAGGTAATGTTGCATAAACCTTCTCCATTTCTACCTCTGCCTCTGTCTTGAGGACTGTCTCATCTTTGTCTACAATCTCTTGTTTCATCCCATTTCTTTGGAGCCTAACGAAATAATGCACAAATAGCTTAGCACAGCCCTAAACATGGAGTGGGAGCCCAAGAATGGCTTTGCATTTTAGCAACGTGAATTCCCTGTGTCTCGTTTACTGCTGTTGGTCTGCACACCTAGAATAGCAGCTGGAGTGTGGTCGATGCTTGGTAAATACTCCATGAACTTGCTAACTTGCTCGTGGAGATTCCCGTTTCTGTCTGCCCCCTCCCTCTCTTTTCTGAGTATCCACTTCTTTTTTTTCCTCTCTCACCTGAAGAAACTCAAAGGAAAAAGAAGATTGACACCCTTTTTTAGTCACTGACTTTGGCCAGAAAAATGGGAAATTTTGGTGTGTACTGGACAGACTGAAGGAGATGTTTTTCCAGCAATCTTTATGCTTATTCCCAGAGGAAAAAGCTCACATAAGCTCATTTATTCCAACCACAGATTCCATTGTGAGACGTTTCAGAGAGGAATGGCTGAGAGGCTGATAAGAAGCAGCTGGAATTTAATATATAACCCCCATCCCTAAGTTCCCCCAAAAGGACCCAGTTAGCTGGGCACATGGTTCCCTGCAGAAGAGTCCTGTCTGGTTTTTTTGGGTGCACGGACACTCCGTCCTTGTAAACAGTTCTCATTCTCCTACTCAGCTGACGTTCCGTAGCAGTTTCTAATGCTCCGTGATGCACAGGAACCTTCTCAGCAGCACCCAGCCTCTCTTGTGACGTCCTCCTTCAAATTGTAAGCGGATAAGCCATAAAACCCTTATGCTGTAGACATTTCTTACCCGATCCAGCTTTTTTTTTTTCCTCCCTTCCCATCGTGCAACCAGCACCTGACACCTGAGCCATATTAAACTCCTTGCTCTCCGCACCCCGAGCGCTCTCGGTTCTGAGCCTTACAGGTGTCTCCTATTCTGCCTAGAATGCCCTTCCCCCATGCCGTCTGTGATTCCTTCAGAAGTGATCTCTTCAAAGATATCCGTGTCCTAATCTCTGAACCTATCAACCTTACCTTTTATGGGAAAAAAGAGGTAAAGGATCGTTGGATATGTGATGAAACCAAGGATCTTGAAATGGGGAGATTATCTTGCATTATCTAGGTGGATGTTAAATTCAATCAGGTGTACCCTTTTGGGAGGGAGGCGGAGGGATATCTGAGCCACATAGACGAGAAGGCCTTGTGAAGGCGGAGGCAGAGATCAGTGATGTGGTCCGACCCAAGGACAGCTGGCTGCCTCTAGGAGCTGAAGGAGGCAAGGAACAGCTAGCTTCTCCTGACAGCTCCAGAGCAAGCACGGGTTTGCCAACTTCTGGCTAGTGATACTGATTTCGGACTTCCAGCCTTCAGAACTGTGAGTGAACATATTTATGTCTTTGTTGCTTTAAGCTACCAAACTTGAGATAATTTATTGCAGCAGCCAAAGAAGCAAATGCACTTTTTTTTTTTTAAATTAGGCTAACACCTACTTCATCTTGATATCTCAGCTCAGACGTTACCTCCCCTAAGAAGTTCTCCTGTATCCCTCTGGGGTCCCAGTTAGATGGACCTTTTGTATGTTCTCACAGCAGCTTGTGCTCACTTTTATTAGCAAACCCATCGCTTTTTACCATAAATGACTCTTATTTATTTCACCCCTAAGTCTTGGCAACCCGAGGGCAAAGACTGTGGCTTTTAATTCTCCCTCCTTCATGCCGCCTTAAGGGCCTGCACACAGCAGTCTCTCCCTAAACGGGATTGAACGCTCGGTTCCATGTGAATGTCATCACTCCTAGCCACCCAGAATTTCGGCTGGAATACAATGCGAGCATATCTCGTTCTATCGCACTTCACTTTATTGCACTTCCCCGATGTCGTGTGTTTGTTTGTTTGTTTGTTTTTAAATTGAAGGCAGGACCCTCCACCAGCAAAAAGATTATGACTCGCTGTATCGCAATACTCGTTTTGTTACAGTGGTCTGGAACTGAACCCCTTTCCGAAGTGCGGCTGTTTTACCATACGCTTTATTTTCAGCTTTCTGGTTGGGGAGATTAAGCACATAGGCTGTTTTCAGGAATGTTAGGCAAGTTTCTGTTGTGTCCTAAAGAGGGCGCTGTGGCCTCCAGTTCTCAGCTAAGGCAGCGGGGAATCTCCTGAGCTTGCCGGGTAGGCGGAGTCCCCGTCCTCGCTGATGAGAACGCTTGTTTTCACGCCTCTTCTTGCTGGTGTCGTTGCACAGAGATGTCTGAAATCTAGTCTTAGTCTCTCCTTTTGTGTGAGGATCTCAGCGCCGGTGTTTGGTTAATCCTTCATGTTCTCTAAGGTCTATGTTTTCCTGCCACTTGTCCCTGGCGTCATTATTGCTAGTCCAGGACTTGGAATTTGGTGCCATTGCGTGTGATTTGTGTGGGCGGAACAGCCCTGTGATGAGCACAGTGTTCTGTGAAGATTTAACATCACAATGGTGCTCAGGCTGTATGACAGGGCCAACGACTGGGTTTCTGAATTCTACTCTTGACGTCGCTGCTAGAATCTGGCCATGAGAACCTGGACCCGAGCGGCGATGCTGGGTCTAGAGTGGGAAGGGATTAAGTCAGAAGACATGGCGCTGTTACTTGTATTTCCAGATCATGGCAGTCCTTTTCTGTTTAAGCATAAATAGCGATTGATGTCGAGTTTGCAGTTGTTTTGACTTTTAGGATGTTAGGCCCTTTCACTTCCCGCCTTTATTTTTCTTGGAGTCCTGTCTTTGTGTGATGTCTGCTTGGTGGTACATCCCCCCAGCTCTTCTACTGCGGGTGCCTTGTCAAACAGCCTGGCCAGGACCTCTGTTACCTTCTGAAGCTCCAAATGTGTCTTACAGCCTGGAACAAAGGCTTCACTGTTCTGGCCCTGCTTTGCCGTTTATCTCATCATTCCTAATTAGGTTAGGACCTTTTCTTTAATTCCGTGCACAGAGTTGACACCACACCATGTATTCTATTAAGACTTTACTGACAGTTCAGGGATAATGCGGGGAAGCACCACGGGAATGAATTCACAACCTGCTATGACATTTACCTGCTCTGCCACATCTCACAGCCCCAGTTTGGACTCTGGCCTGGACTCCTCGCTTGACACTATCCTCTTCCCCTTCCAGGCCACTGAGAAAGCCACTTCGGAGCCTAAGCCCAGTTACCAGGCAGCTCAGGGAAAGAGAGGATGCAAGCTAGCGTGTTTGGCAATGGGAATGTACTGCCCCTTTCAAGGAGCAAGGACTTGTAGGATGGTGCCCAGCAGGCCCGCACCTGTGCGTTCTGGCTTCACTGCCTTTTGAGAGACCACAGCGCGAGAGCCAGCGACTGTCCAGCCTAGCTCTTTTCGTAACCTCTCCTCCAATGCGAATGGAAGACACAGTCTGCCAATTTTTCTGGCAACCTTTTCAACGTTGGATCTCTACTTATTCTAAAAGGCAGTGAAACTACAGCACTACAAAACAGACAAAAACCGCCCTCCACAATCACAAGGAATAACTTGAAATGCAGTGCCTTGCATCAGTTACCGAGAGTAAGAGCAGATATGTGTCTGGCAGGACCCTCCACCAGCAAAAAGGTTACGATTCGCTTTACCTTTCCCTCTCCTCCCCAGCTCCTAGTCAAACCAGAGCCTCCCCTGTCTAAAATGTCTTTTCTCCACATAAAACAGGTTGACGGTGACTTCCAAGTTTCCCTCAGGAGCAGTGGGTCAATCCTTTACATTCGTGTAATTAAAAGTCCCGCTCTGTTTACTTCCCCCCAAAGACAGTGTTCCACAGGTGTGCGTCTGCTGCCACCACTCATGAGGCTTAACAAGACTTTGAGGTTTTGAAATGACTGTTTTTCCAGCTTCTGCTCATTAAGGCTTCAAAAACCCTGGTCTCCAGGTGGAGGCAGTAAACTCTTTCCCATACGTGAGTTCTGGCAGAACACATGGCCGCCTGATACAATAAAGTGGAAGGAAGATTAAGGTTTTCAAACCCGGGTAGGTGACAGAATAGTGTGTGTTTTTGATAAACATGTGCTAAGGAGGGAGAATGATTTTGGACAATAAGATAAGAATTGGGGGTTAAGATAATAATACTTTTTTTTTTGCCAACGTTAATTCCCAGCTGTGGGATTTTGTTGGAGCTCCAGCTTTGTTTCCAGATCCATCAGCAAAGAATCATGCAGTGTTTTCCTGTCATGAGTCTGTAAGAGTAGCCTTTTTGTTTGGGAGGTAAGAAATTAGTTCATTTTTTTTTTTTTTTGCAGTCCAGGGTTTCCCTAAACGTAAGAGTCATTCTGTAAGACTATTTTTTTAAAGTAGAGTTCTCATGTGAAATGGGATTTCTCAGAATTCGTACTTTTCAGAATAGTTCAGTTTAGACAAGTTAGCAGATGGTTTTAATACAATTTTAAAAACGATAGTAATAGTCTCATTAATGCAAGATGAAAGCATTTGTGAAAAATCATCTTTATTGCCCGGTGTTTGATAATGTGAAACAAGGTCTCACCAATAACACTCAATTCCTTTTTCATCATTATGCTTAATTATATTACTTTATTTGCATATATACAGAATCTACCGCCATTAATTGTAATTATAATTTTATTTTAATTACTAAAGTGTTTTATTATTAAGCTACCCTAGAGGGTTATTTTGTTTTCTCAGGTAGTAAGCAAATATCCATTTCTCACCGCTATTAAGAGGCCTTGCTTTTTCTTACAAGTTTTATGAAAATTTAATAATAGTGATAATTGCTCTTGATATTTAGCTAATATATTTTATGCTTGATTTTCTGTTCGTTAATAAAATGCTTTTCTTTTTCCTAGATTTTCTTGCTTCTAGACCTTCCCGTTATTTAGAGGCAAACATATACTTAGCTCATTAATAGTACCCTTTAATCTTTTTGAACTATATTCCTAGATGTCTTTTTAATCTTTAAATAAGCTTCTTTTCCATTTTCAATACACTGGAAATAAGTCCCTCTAGCTTATTAATGACTTATTTATTGACACCTACTTTCTTGTTTGATTAAAAAAATAATTATATTGGCATATGCCTGATAAACTTCTTAGTAAATCGTTTCAATGTTCTTATCCTTCTGTCTTCAATTTAAGGCAATGAAAATTAATCAATTTTCTGAAAGTACTCTAAAACATAACTTTTCCCCACTGGCTCTCAAAAACCTTCACAGATCTGCTACCTAAAATGCAATAATTTCTTTGTTTCAGATGAAGTCGGGAGATGACGATTAGGTCTTTTGAAGTATCCCCAGTTTTTCTTTCTTTCTTTCTTTTTTTTTAACGCCTGTAGCACCTGGTATTCCTAGGTGGTCTCCCATCCAAGTACCAACCAGACCTGACTCTGCTTAGCTTCTAAGATCCCCAGTTTTTCAACCTTTTTGTTTAAACTCATTTGAATTTGTGAGAGCTCAGCTATTCTTTGAAACACTATTTTTAGGGATTAGTAATAAGAGTATTAATACCGGAAGAAAATATCCTAAAATCATGTAGTCAACAAAGAACGTGTGTGTGTGTACGTGTATCTCAAAACTCAACAGTAAAGAAGCAATTCAATTAGAAAATGGGCAATAGACACGAACAGACATTTCACCAAAGAGAAGATATAGAAGGCAAATACACATATGAAAAGTTGTTCAACGTCATCAGCCATTAGGGAAACACAAATTAAAACCACAGTGAAATCTCACCACACACCTAGTAGAACACCTAAAATTCAAAATAGTGACAATATCAAATTCTGGCTAGGTTACAGAGAAACTGAATCAGTCAGACATTACTGATGGGAATAGGAATTGATACAGCCACTCTGGAAAGCAGTCTTGCGACTTCGTATATGACTAAACATGTACTTAGTATAAGTTCATCTAGAAACCTGTACACAAACATTTTACAGCAGCATCATTTATAATAACCCCCAACTGGAACTAACCCAGATGTCCCTTGGATGAATAGTTAAACAGATGCCGGTACATCCGTACAATGGAATACTCCTCAGCAAGTAGAGAGAACGAACTTGATACGTACCACAACTTGGGTCTGAAGGGTGTTATGCTTAGTGAAAAAAAAGTTAATCCCATAAGGTTACATACTGTACGATTGCATTTATATAAGATTCTTGAAGTCATGAAACTGTAGAGATAGAGAACAGTTGTTGCCAGGGGTGGTAGGGTTGAGAGGAGTGGCTGCAGATATGAAAGAGGAGCTTGAGGGAGTTCTTTCCGTGACAGAACAGGTCTGTGTGCTGATGTGTGGTTGTGGGTATGCAAATGTTACGTGGGATCAAATTGAATAGAAAAAAAAATACGAAAGCATTTAAACACTAACGAAAACTGAGTAGGTTCTGTAGTCTACTTAACAGTATTGTTCTGATGTAAATCTCTTGGTTTTGATAAGGTATTACAGTTGTATAAGATGTCACCTCCTTAATGAAGATTTCCTTGACTCTATGTAAAATTACACTCCACCTGTTACCCTGAATTCTTTAATCCACTTCCCGACTTTATTTTCTCTGAGTAGTTATCACTCTGAGTCACTATGTGTTTCATTAATGTATTTCTCCTCTCCAGGAGGGCAGGGGCCTCCTTCTGTCTCTGCTCATGTGTGCTCTTGGTATCTCTTCATATACGGTCACTAGTTCTCTCGGATTAGGGTCCCACACTTACGGCCTCCTGTAAACTTAATTATCTCCTTAAAGGCCTTATCTCTAAATACAGTTACATTCAAAAACCTATAAATTTGGGGGAGACAAAATTTAACCCATAACACTCACTGTATACCTAATATGGAATATCTACATTTTTATTTTCATGGAATACTTATAAAAATTGTGTACTTGACCAAAAAGAAAACACAGACAAATTCAAAGGCAAACAAACAAAAAACCCAGAGACAATATTTTAATGATAGTTTTAGAAATAAGATGACTAAAAAATATCAACTACTTGAAAATTAAGAAATATTCCCATCATTAATCTGAATCAAAAAAATTCAAACTAGTACTATAAACCATAATGAAATAAACAAAAATATCACTTCATATAAAAATTTGTGTTTGCCGTGAAAGCTCTATGAAGAGGATAACAACTCCGATGCCATCATTATTAGAGAAGAACACTAAAAATAAAGGAGCTGGGTACATCGCTTGAGAAATTAGAAAAAGGAGCAATGAAATTAACCAGAAAATATTGGGGAGAAACACACGGGAAGGATAGAAGCTGGAAGTGATGTAGAAACAACACCGAAAGTGGAAAGTGACATAAATCCAAAGGCTCATTCTTTGGAAAGACTAACAAAAGAGAGAAAATCCTCCACGAGTCTGATGAGTAAGAAAAAATATAGAATGGATAAAAGCGCAGACGAGGAAGGACTTTAAAAATGATAAAATAATACTTAGTGATGCTCTTGGGTCATAAGTTTGAAAATCTAGACAAAACAGGCTTTCAGAAGGTGTGTTATGCCAAGGAATAAAAAGTTTGAGCAGACACTGACGCGGGAGGGATTGGAAGGGCAATTGAAGATCTACCATTAAACAGGCGCCAGGTCCAGATGGTTTCACAGCTGAGTTTCTAGCCAACCTTTAAAGAACAGATGATTTCAATGTTATTTAAACTACTCCAGACCTCAGAATTAGACTGAAAGTTCTTCAATTTTATGTAAACAGATTAACATTAAAAGCAAAACCTGGTCAATGCAATACAAATACAATCCCCCAACCAAAGGCTGTTTTCACTGATATAGATGCAATCATTTTATATTAAATTCAATTCAGTATATAAAAATAATATACCCTCTGATCAATTATGGTTTATTCCATAATCGAACTATATTGACTATCAGGTAATCTATCAACATAATTATATCATAAAATATAAAATCTACTAGATGTTAAGCTGCATGAAGTAAAGAATTTTGCCTGTGTTCTTCTCTGCTGTATCCCCAGTATTTAGAACACCTGTCATAGGTGTCTGCTCAATAAATATTTATTGAATGAATGGATTGTTAAAGGAAAAAAGACTATATGATTATATCCAGTGGCATGTGGTAAATAATTAACAACCAACCAACTTTCCAAAAAACAAAAACAAACAAAAAAACACAAAAAAACCCCCACGATTTGTTGTGTTTGCTTATTTCCGTACTGCCAGTACTCCCACCGTGGCCATTTTAAAACAGTTTGACCATTGGCCAACACGATGCAACTGGATGGAGCTGGGAAGAGATTCGTGCAGTGGGGTCTCCATAGCCCAGGCGAGCTGGCTCAGGCACCCCACTGGTATGTGGAGGGGTGCTGGAAAGGCATTCGGAAAGTCAGCAGCCATTTCTGAACAAGTAACTGAGGGCTAGTACTTACATATGATTAAGTTATATTTGCTAAAACCCGCATATAAACACGGTTTTAAATATGGAACCACTGAAGTAATTTCAGTAGAATGAAGAAGTAACAGGGTGCTGCCATCATCACCATCATTAACAGTGTTTTGTAGAGGTTTGTAAATGTAGAAACACAATATGAAAGAATTAGTGTAATTTCTTGGAAAAGAAATCTGAGCAAGAAATGGAATATATCTAGACAGATCAAAGTGCTCTATTAAAACACAAACAAAGACCCAAACAAAGTGTAAATAGTATAACAACAAAATGGAATAAAGCAAAACCAAACCAAAGTAAAAACTGCTAGAATTAATAAGAAAATTTGGCGAAGTGATTGGTTACAAAATAAAAAATCAGTACTTTTTCTATATTAGCATCAGACAACTAGCAATGAAAATGGTAAAAGCAGTCCATTCACAAAGACCATATTTTATCATTGACCACCTCCACAGTCAGACAAGTTGCTGTTCTTAAAAGGTAGGATGGTGATTTAGGCCATTCGAGAGGGAAAATATGAAGAAGAAAGTGGAGCTGAGGTGGAAAGGCCTAGAGAGTGTAACACTCATTACTTGGCAATATAAAAAAAATCAAAATTTAATTTATTTTTTTTATGGTTACAAAGCGGGAGCAATTTTTTTTTCCTGCTATTGTCAGATATGATAATTGTACCTATATTTTGAACTTGAACCCTCTTATAGTAGTAGTTATGGACCTTTAAGGTTCTGAGAAGACGGACTGTTCTGGCTCATAGACTCTTAAGAGACTCATCGCCTTCATGAGAGCTGGGGCAGCAAGGGAACATGATATATTATGGGCCAGGCCTGTCACCGAAATGCCATGCATCCTGATATTTCAGCATCTTCTCTGACTGTCTCCTGTTCTTCCTTTCATCAGCATGACTCGCCATCTGCCAAAATGTTTGGGAGATGGGGCACGTCTGTATTCCCACTGCTGACCCTTACCTTTTTTCTCCTGGTGATCCTGGTCTATTACACCTTCAATGAAGAAGTCATGCAACAAACAGTGGAAAACAAAATCTTCATCTGGGGAGCCATAAAAGAGAAGGTTGGGGCAGGGTGGACGGTGCCGGGAAGGGATCTGCAGCACCAGTTCCTGTACCCGGCTGTGCTTTCGAATCACATGTGGGAGTATGATTAGAATTAAAATGAAGTGTGGGCACTTAAAGGAGCTTTAGCAATTTGGAAGATTTCCTTATGTAAGATGGCTTATGCCTAGTGTATTTACATACTGAAATAAATCGCAATGGTTCTCAAAGCTAGTGTTTTAACACACTGTTGGATGACGTTCAGTGGGAGATAAAGAGGTGATTTTACAGCTCGTGGGCACATGTCATGAACCCTAGACAAACAGTCTTAGTCGTCTCAAATGTGAATGCCATTCAAGTGTATCTTTGTGGAAGAAAAGATTTGGAAATGACATATAAGATTGTACCAGTACGTCTGTGTGTAGAGAATATCAATTGTGCAGAGGAATGAATATGAGGCTCCGAAAATGCATTTGGCTCCTGGCTGTATCACAGACTCCATTTTTTATGACTTTAAAATTGTTTAGGCATCTGGCTTAGTTTTGCTTGACGTGGCTTTAAAAGAACATTTTATACATTTATAAACATCTTAACATGTATACAGGCAAATATTATAATGAAAATAATATAAAAACGGAAACTCTTTGGGTTGATGGGAATGGAGACTAGTACTGTATGCTAGTGAGCAACCTGGTAGTAGAGTAGAAATTTGAACTCCGCTCCTTAGTATAGACCCCAGAGGGTCCCCGATAGGCCCTTAAGTAGGATGACCCCGCAACCCGTTTTTCTGAGCAGGTCCAGTAATAGTATCCCCATTCGCTCTCAAGAATTACCTGGCGTGGACAGTCTGGTCATCTAACCCATGAGTGCACACATCTGAAGATGCTCATTGCTGTGGCAGGGACAATTTTCTTTCACGGGGAGAGGGAGTAGGGAAAATACAGTGGAAATCCACACAAAGTAGTTTTAAGCGGCAGTCAGAATCAAATTAGATGTCCTTAAGGTAGGTTAACCTTAAAAACATGTTGCTTAGTCACAAAGGAAATAGCCAGGCTGAAATACATACTATTTTATAAAATAAAATACATGCCCCCCCCAAAAGTGCATGTTGCAAGAGCACATGCCAACGGAACTGTAGACATCAAACACATTCCAGTTGTTGGCTGAGAGCAGAGGCAGGAATGTGAGTGGGTATGAGAATTAAAAGGGGGTGAAATAAAACGAGGTGGTGTCATGTACAGACCAGTGCTAACCCTGTGCTATGAGGTGAACAGTATGATTAAGTGTTCACTCTGTGCCCGATGTCCCCCAAAAAGTACCTTGTAGTCTGTAATTATATTGCACATGATACAAGTATAAAGAATGTGTCTCTTAAAATATTGTTATAAGCCAGAATTAAACAATTATGTATCACTAACTCAGGTATGAGACATTGGATATAAAATGAATATTAATGAATCTTTGCCAAAATAGAAGCTTCTGTTTTTAAGACTCTTAATTTGAGAATTTATAAAGCTGGGGGCGGGGGTTGTTGAAGGAATTAAATAACCTCTGGATAGAAAAATTCATCTTAGCTTGCAGCCAGCCTCTGAACAAAAATTCATCTCACTTGCAGCCAGCCTCTGAACAACAGTAATTTTCCACTAGTCATGTAATTATAAATGTAGCCCTTCATTCTCAGCACGCAGACATCTTCCACCTAAACTCTTTTTAAGAAAATAAGTACCTTAAGCTTGAATCTCTCCTCCGGAGTCTTAATGACACGGTTGAAGGATTTCACAGAGAAAGAGAAACTATATTGATCCTCCCAATAGGCTTTCTGGGGTTCCCTGGCAGGAGGGCTTGGCTCATAGTTCTAGCTAGATTTGGGGATGACCCGGGCTTGACAGTCGTCACCCACGGTGACTGATCAAGCTCTACAGGGAAGCATCTCCTCTTCCTTTCCTGACTGGTTCGTAGCAGAATGTAGTTTTCCTGAAGAAGGACCAGACTTCACTACGGAGAATATATATGTCCCCAAGCCTCCTGCTGGAAACTTGGAACAAATTCTAATTCTAGTTGGCTCAAGCATGCGTGTTAGGAGAAAAACGGTCCCCTTGATGCTACTGATAATTGTGCATCATGAGAAAGTTTGAGATAGCCTTGGTGCTTCAGAAGACTTTTCAGGAAGGCAGTTCTCTCACATGCTAGTGGTTTTAAGCTGTAGGGAAAGAACCTATTTAGTAATCTCTTCAGAATATTACAGTTCTGTTATCCTACTGGCCCTACAAAGCAATCATAGTAGTATTAGTGATAACAACACAATATAATAGTTGTTGAGTGCTTACGGTAATGCTAGGCACTATTTTAAGCTTTCTACTATATGCCTTATTTCATTTTATCCTCTCCACAATTCATGAGATAGATACTATGTGAGCTCTGATTAACAGATGAGGAAACAGATACAGTTACATAAAACAGTTCTGTGGTCACACAGCTAGCATTTGGCAGAGAGAGGATGGGGACTTGGTGGCAGGGGAGACTCTCTCGGCTACTGAGCTCTGCCACGTTGCTGAAGCAACCCAGGCCTCATTCTGGGGCGCGTTGTCCCTCTGATGTCTGGAAGCTTCAAGGGAAGATGGAAAGAGCTTGTATTTCGCAATCAGACTTAGGATTTTATTAAGATTTCACTACTTTTTATTCGTATGATTTTGGGGCAAGCGATTTGACCTCTGAATTTTAGTATTTCTTTAACAAGATGTGAATAATTGTGTTGGTTCTAATCTTACAATTTTTGTTTTTAACCACAGTGTGCTAATAATCATTGACCTTCGATTATTACTTTTAAAAATTGCGATGTGACAAATTTTACTGATTCTTAAGCAAAAGTTTCACATGCAGAAATTTCTAAAAATTAAAAAAAATGAATGTTAGTATAAGCCAGATAGTTTAGATATAAGCAAAAATTTAGACTAAGTAATACACATACATGCAGGAGACATGCATTTTAGAGTGAGGAAAACCATGTGGCTTTTAGACTTTTCATCAAATAGTGAGATAGAGGCTAATATATTGGAGGTTTCATTTAACTAAATTTGAATAATAGTACAATGAATGGCATCACTTACTGAACATTACGTGCCAGTAATGAAGTGATTTACATTGTATTAACTCATTTAATTTTTATGAGAACCCTCACACAGTTTGACTAAATATCATGACTCTTGTTTTACAAAGGAGGGACTGAGGCACAGAGAAGTCAGTGACTAGTTCAAGGTCACACAGCTAAGAAGCATCTAAGACAGGATTTAAATTCATGTCTCTCCAACTCCAATCCCCGTGCTCTTAATTCTTATAACTGCCTCTAAACTGAATCTAATCGGAAGAATGATTCATAGAGGTGCAAACTGGCCAGCAGAAAAACCGAAAGTTTAAAAAGTACATTTCTTTTAATTAAGTAAACATTTTTGTTAATTAAGAGAAATGATTCATTGAATACGTATCATGTGACATCTAACTTATAAATTTAACATTAGTCAGCCCATTTAGAATAAGTTATATGTTTGTGTATAGACTTTTTTTTTTTTTTGGAAAACATGTCTGGGGTTAAAATGGTATTGGAAATTTATACTACAGAGACTAAATGAACTGTGAGTTAAACCAAATAGTTTATATCTTTCAATAGCATGAAGAATTTGAAACAATGCAATGAATATTTTTCTTTTAAAATTATCTCTGATATTTAAATGAGGAATTCTGAAGTGAAATTTATATCCTAATCAGTGGTGAATCATCTCTTCCTCTCCAGGATTGCACTAAATTTTGTTTGATTTTTGATTATAACCTAAAATTGGTATAAACATTCTGGATGAACATTTCATATAGTTTTCATGCTTCAGTATAGATTTGATTGTATCATATCATGCAAAAGCTAAATAATGTCTTGGCACACTGTATAAATGGTTTTTCGCAGTTGTACAATTACAGAAAAACAGTGAACAGATAGTTATACTGTGGAACATTTTGGTATAGGTATGCAAAACCCAAAGTGATCTGTGCTGTGCTGTGATTTGGGGTGAATATACTGTGTGGATCTCACCTTTGTACCATTCTGCAACAATTTATTCTAAGTTAAGTATAATATATACTCATGTGTGTGTGTGTGTGTACATACACATAAAACTCTTCCTGGTTCCTACGACAATTGGACTAGATACCATTTTCAATTCATATTATAATAATGTCAAAAGTCTAGTCTTATGTTCAAGAAAACAAGATAGCTTTATAAAATTATTAAGACAAACCCCTTTTCTTCTTTGCTGATTTGTGTAAATGGGCAATCTGTTTATCCTAAAGTAGGACACAAAGATTTGTGGTTATTAATAACTTTTTGGGAAAACCCACTTATATGAAAGTCATTCTCCACGTTATTGTCACTGAAGCTAAATTGTAGCTACAATAAATGGGAACTAGCCCTAAAATATATTTTTCTCATTAAACCTGATATTTAGTTTCAACAAAATGATATCATTTTTCATTTTAAGTTAATGTAATTTTTATATTGCCTAAGAACAGTAAGTACATATTTACATATTTTCTTTATATTTAACTTTCACGTGTACATATTAAATCGACATTTGGAATGAAATAAATTTAAGTTCATATTGTGAGTCTCCGAGAATCTTTTCCTTTGAAATCAGTATATATGTTACTCATTGAAGCATTTACTAACCAAAATATGCCCATTAAAATATTTTATTATTATTCAGAGAATACATATGTAAGTATTTTTAGTTGAAGAATTTAGTTGTCCAATCATAAGTCATTCAGACTCAGTTGTATAAAATATTCCTGAGGGAGAATATATTCAGAAATATATTTTTAGTCTTTTTACAGAACATCAGCGTCCCGTATTTATGCCTGTATCAGTGCTCGTGTATGTGTGTGGAGAGCTGAGAAATGTGCACGTTTTTGAAAATTTCATGTAGCAAAAATCTGAAAAGCAATCAGAGTGTAGAGTCATTAGATAATACCTTTGAGTCTTCATCGCATTTTAGTTGGTTTTTAGTTGTAATTTACCCACACACAGAGGGCTGCTTCACGATCCGCTGTTTCTTAAAAAGGAATTTCTGGAACCCACCTCTCCTCGTGCTGTGATTTTTTTCCGTTTTAAATCTAGGCTACCTTTTGACTTTCTCACAAAGGCATGAGTGGAAAAGGATGGACGTAGGGATTTTGTGGTGATTATACATAATTCTTTGCTTAATCTGCTCTGCAACTTTAAACGACTGTGCAGCTCGAGGGAGTGCCTCCTCTGCTTTAGGTATAGATCTGATCTGGGGATAAAAATTGACAAATAAATGAGGTAAAAGTAAAGCATTGTTCAGAGTAGTCTTTTCACTGCCTTGGAGTTGGAGAACGATAGCTCTGTACATTGGCATTTGAGAGAAAAATTTGGCTATTATGGTTTTTCTTGTTATTTTTATTAAGCGAATGAAAAAGGATGGTAACGGTTCAGCCATTGGGGTGTCGGAACAGCAAATTGAGGGGGCCCCCAAGGACCTCGATGCCCATTTTTGAAGTTCAATTCCCGTCGCCGAGATTAGAGCAGCCCTTCCAAAATGAGGGTCACAAATGCATTTGTGATTTAGACGATTCGTCTGGATGCTGTCAGGGAAACAATTGGCTATTATTGAACAGAACTGCTGATTTTCTTTGTACCATTTTTCCTTTTGTTTTGGTCGTCTCCCAATGGTGAAGTCTAAGCAGTAAACAAGGAAATTCTAGTTATGTGATAGAAAGAACATGGAGATGGAAAGAGAAGAAACAAAAAAGACGAGAGAGAAAAAAAGGCAGCTGGTCAGTTTCATGTGATGTTAATTTTCATCCTGAGTAATTTGGTTTAATTGGAAGTATATTTATTGAGCACGTAGTATAGAGTAGACATTGCTAATTGGTGTGTGGGTACGAATTAGACACGATGACAATCTATGTCCTCGAGGAGTGCGTTGTCTAGGGAGGGTGATGAGGTAGAGTGGAGGGAATATAAGCAAGTGTTCTTAGCGCCTGCCTCATCCACAGCCCGTGTGTGCCGTGGTTCGCTTTCCCTCTGCCCCGGTTCCTGTCCCTGGTCGTAGCTGGTGGGTTGGGAACAGACTCGGCGCCCAGAGGAAGCCAGTCCATCGACTGAGCAGCAGTTCAAGATGCCTACAGCCTAATCTTGAATGGGCGAGCCTGTTAGAATCACTTTCCTACATCAGCACTATCATTCATTTTTTCAAAAATGCGTCTCAGATCCGATTCCCCATTTGCTACCAGCAAAGCACCTCAGCCTCCTACTTGGTGGTTTCATTTGCAGCTTCTCATCTAAGTTCCTTCTCCAGGTAGGCAGAGAGGTTTTAAAAACATCATCAGATCATGCAATTCTACTTAAAAAAAATCCCAGTGGTTTCCCATTGCATTTGAAAACAACTCATCGGAGGGTGGCAGGGGAGGTGGGAGGGGGGTGGCAGATGGAGTAAAAGGAGTCAAATATGTGGTGACATTAAAGAATTAAAATCAAAAAACAAAAAAACTCCACGCCATGCCCAGTGCACCTTCCCATCATGATCAACCCCCCAAAACCCTTCTCCCTCCTCGTCACTCCTCTCCTGGGCCTGCCCCCCATGCTCCAGCTGCTGAGGCCTTGTTTCGCTTCCTCCATGCTGAGGTCAGTTCTGCCCGACACCCGTCTTCATGCTTCATGCTTCTGTTCACTCCCCAGGTGCTGGCTCCTTTGACCCTTTGACACTTTTTTACAATTTCAGTTTCTCTCTCTCTCTGTCTCTCTCTCTCTCATACACACACACCCCCACGCACCCACGCACCCATATATTAGATTACAAGTATCATTATTCTCTATTGTAGGTCCTGTACCTACACAAAGATTAGATCCATATAAGAAGCACAATACATATGTTTAGTAAGTAAATGGCTTTACATTAAGACACACAGAAGCTGTCCATTAGTGGGGACTCCTGGAGTTAGATAATATATACCCTCGGTTGAGGGTGACCATCTGGGGGTCCTGAGTACACTTAGCAGTGGCACGTGGAGGTTGACCGAGTAGGTTTTGGAGTCAGAGACATCTGGGTCTACACACTCATTTCCACCACTTACTAACGTTGTTACTTCAGGCAATTACTTAACCTATATGAACTCTCTTTCCTAATATGTAAATGGAGGTAATTACATCCTTTTACAAGATTGTTGTAAGGATAGATAATAATGTATGATAGGTAATTAGCATGAATAGTAATGAATAATATTTAGTTATACTTCCCTGTGCCAGGCCTTGGGCTGAGAACTTTAGAATGCTGTCTTACTGAATCTCTTCATCAATCCTGCCCGATACTATTGTCATTTTGCAAATAAGGAACTTGAAAAAGAGGATAAGTTTAAGGTCATATAGCCAGTAAATGGCAGAATGAAGATGAACTCAGGAATTTTAATTGCATAATTTAATCTTATAACTACTAAGCTATACTGGCTTTCATATCATATATGAAAGAATACTTCCAAATGGAAATAATGAGCTAATACAAGGTGGCATGTAGACTTCAAAGAGAGACAACTTTGCAGAGAATACTTGCCTTCGTTGTGATAGTTTTTGGTTTCCAAGTCTAGTCCCAAGAAGCCTGATTGAACTCTGTATCCTTCTAATATTTATCAGATCGTTCTACTCTAGTTGTTGGTAAACTTCTCTCTTGTTTGTTGCGTTTTCTCTGGGTCATGGTAGATTTTTCGTGGGCTTGTAATTTTTCATTGAAATCATCGTGTGGTTCTGGGAACTGTCTATGGACACTGAATTATGAGTGTCCTCACAGGACACATTTCCATTTGCGTCTGCCTAGGTCTCTGGATTTAAGAGCGTAAACCAGTTTTTTATTTGGAGATTTCTTTACAACACAGGTAATGCAAATTTAGACCCAAACCCATGCTGGCATGAGCCCTCAGGTGTTGACTCCCGATCGGGATCTCCCTGTTCCCCCCTGGACCCCAGTCAAATGGCAGACTTCCTGTAGCTTTCTTTGCTGATGGTAGTGTCATTGTCATAGCTGGGCCAGATCTTTGAGATGGTTGGATTTATTCAGGGTTTTAGATAAGGTTTCCTTTTCAAACGCCAAAGGATATGTATTTCCTCCACGCGCAGATGTTAAACCTTAGCCCCCACCCTTTCGAGCTGTGATCCGCATCCGAAACCCTTCTGGGTATCGTCCTCTGCTGATTGTATTGTTGTGAGAGGTGAGCTCGTTTACGTGATAGTGGTCCGTCATGTTACTAGAAATCCTAGAAGCACAGAAAAGTGAGTGGCTTCTCATGAGCAGGTGGAGAGGGTTGTGTGGCTAGAAAAGTGGGGTGGAGCTGGAGAAGCCATGGAGAGAGGTGGACCGTGTGTGTTCTGCAAGCCACAGGGAGGCACACGGTACTTTTGAGTAACTGTATGGCATTATTTCTATATTTTAAGAAACTGACTTGGTAGCACTATAAAGAATGAATTGCACCCTGAGAGATCAATGACATGACAGCAAATTAGAATGCTATTAAAAATGTCTAAGACAAAGACAGTTGAGAGACCGACCCAAGTAATGGAGACGGAGGGGGTGGACAGACCCACGAACAAAGGGAAAGACGGACTTTGCAGCGTTTGGAGACTGGTCGTGTGGCAGGACGAGGGAGAGATCAAACCTGCACCCAGGCTTCTGACCTGGATGATTAGGAGGCTCTTTGGTTGGATGTATAATGCTTGCTTGGAAATACAGGCATGGCATTGCCTCATTCCCCGATTTACGGTGGTATCTAGGAGAACCCAAGATTGTGGTGTGACTGGGTAGGGAGGCAGTGGAATGGTCTGATGGACTTGCTTCTGGCTTAAAGGTAATGTCTGACAATCCTATTTAGCAGGTGCATTAAGCTCATCCAAGCTAGGTAGAAATCTTCTCATGTCATGAATTTCGTACTTCTTAGACTGTCAGGAAGTGGGGTTTAATTCCTTGAGCTATGCTCATGTTAACTGCATTCTCTGGTCTCCTGATTTTTTTTTTTTTTTTTTAGTGATGAGAAGATAGTGGGTTTCCAAGGTGACTAGCTTTTTCTTTCCTCTGTCTGGGAATGAAATATTTGGTCTATAGGTAGAGAAAAGTGAAATTAAATGAAACCATACGAATTGACTGAGGAAAAAAAAACAAAACACTGTATGTTAGCAGTTTATAAACATTTTATGCTGACAAAGCTCAGCAAGCCTGGACAGAAATACCTGCACAAATCTGATTATAAGCCTTCCCTCACTACAGCAGGAACTGGCTCAGCAAAGGGACTCAGAAGAATAACCTGATATAATTTATCCTTTCCTTTTTTTTCTCTTAAGGAGAGATGCTTGGTAGGAAATACATAGAGATCTGACCATGTGGTACTAGCACAAAGCCACATGAGTTCTTTGTTTTATAGAACTGCTTCTGCGTTTGTAGAGATGGGGGATGGGTGATGCTTCAGTCAAGCCGGTTGAGACTTAGTCAGAATTGACCTCCATCAACAAAGGCTCTTTACCTGCTTCTCCCAATTCTTCCCTCCAACTGCTTTTATTTGCTTTAGGGTTGAAACCCATAAACTCCAGCAAACATGAAAAGACCTGACTTTTTGACTTGAAAAGGATGATTACAAGCCAGTGTCTGTGTTTTCAAAGACCAGGTCTCCAATGTAGCCCCGAGCTCCGTGGAGGACGGTCACAGCTGCTTTGCGGGGCTCCGCGGGAGGCTTTGGGGTCGAAACACAACGGCATTTTAAGTTGAGAAACCTTTGAAGATCAAGATTTAAAAAGAAAAATCAATCCTACTGAAAGTCAACCATTTATAAATTGCGATCAAAGAACACTGAACTGGGAGTCAGGAGAGCTGGATTCTGGTCTTCTCTCTGCCACTACCCATCAGTGTGACCTTAAGCAAGTCCCTTAACCTCTCGGGGCCTCAGTTTCTTCATCTGCAAAATGAGGGGACGGAAGAGATTAGTGGGTCCAGACGCTGGTCAGTGGGTGAGATGCATTTAATCTTCCGAAAGAAACTTTGCAAACTTTCTAGGCAGAACTCTGCGCGATTTTGATTCGTTTGACTGGAGTGTGTCAGAAATCTTTAGTTTTGTAAAAGTCCCCTGGGGATTCAGACAACCAGCTAAGGCTGGGAACCATGGTCCGGGTGACTTTTATTTTGTGTTATTTTATTTAAAAGCTCTTTTGAAAATATCTCAAACCTAAAATTTTTTCAAAAGAGTGTAATAAATCCCTATATATTCTTCACTTAGACTCACCAATTGTTAACATTCTCTCTCCCTCCCTCTCTCTCTGTATCTGCATTATTAATATTTTTTGAACCTTTTAAGAGTAAATTACAGACATGATACTTTAATACTTCACTGTGCATCTTCTTAGCAAGGACATTCTCTTTTATAATCATGGTACAAAGACACAATTCGAGACACTTAACATCAATTCAATACTACCTATTATACAATCGGTTTTCAAAATTTGCCAATTCTATCTATACGGTTCTTTATAGCGAGTTAATTTTTAAATATCTTTTTAAATGTTTGAGGTGATCACAAGCTTATAGAAAAGTTGAAAGTACCGGAAAATTTCATTTCTGCACCATTTGAGAGTAAGTTATCAGTCCGATGCTCTGTTCCCAGTAGTCTAGTTTGTATTTGCTACAGAGACTTCCCCGACATAACCACAGAGCAGTCAGCAAGTGGAGGAGATGAATGTGTTACCGTTGGCCCCCAATTCCTTTGTCCCCCCCCCTCGCTCACGTCTGACTAGCTACCTACCATCTGGTACATCACTATGCTGTTCTCTAGTCCTCAGCTTTGCCAATCGTCTCAGTCATGTTCTCGATAGAAAAATATCCAATTCAGAATCACGTTGAATTTGGTTGTCGTATCTTCTTAGTTTCTCTCAGTCTGAAATAGTTTCTCAGACTTTCCTTGACTTTCATGACCTTGATATTTTTAAGGATTGCAAGCCATTTATTTTGTAGCGCGCCCTTCAATAGGGGTTTGTTTGATGTCACTCGATGTTTGTCAGGGATGTCGCAGGTGTGGTGCTGTGCTCTCCCTCCGTCTCCACCATTTCGATGTGTCTTATTGCTGATCGTCTTCACTTGGATCGCTTGATGAGGGTGGTGCTTCCCGGCTTCTCCACTGGAAAATAACTCTTTCCTCCTTCATAATTAGAATTTTGAGAGGAGCTACTTTGAAACTATGTAAATATTTCATTCATCATCAGACACTTAACATTCATTCATGGACTTTCAGTTCCTATTTTATTCAGTGACTTATAGTCCATCACCATCTTTATTTATTTTAATACTCGTATTTTCCTGATTGGGCCGTAGAAGCTGCTTTAAGCTTTGACATATGTCCCTATCATTCTCTGAGTACTTTCTTGCTCTCTGTTATAAAAAGATGTTCAAGGATTATCTATTGGCCTGCCTGCCTATCTACCGAAAAACATGAGTTCACCCTGAAACCTTCAGTTCTTACTCAATACAGCACCGCCACTGGATCGTACGTTTTCTTTCCATATATGTGACCCATTCCCCCAGGAGTGAGAAGTGAGAACCTGAACCCATTGTCTTCTTCTGTTTATTCTTCGAGCACCCCTGTGTTAGCCATTTTCCACCCCTGCTGCCATTTCCTCTCCCACACTGAGACCCGGCTCGCCCTGCTTGGGCTCCAACACCTCACACCATGTTGCTCCTCTCTCCCCGCCTCCTGTGAGCCCGGTTGCCCTGCTCACGCTCCGCTGCCTGCACCAGGCTGTGCCCCGCACAGGTTCCCTCCTGTCCTTGCTGGGACCCAGACACCCGCCCGCCGTGGGGTCATCTCCCAGTGTGGGGGCCCTCTTCACACTCTGGTTCTGACCCCCTCTCCGGGGCTGATCCACACGCGAAGCGAGGCTCAGGCTGCGGGGCTCAGACACCCCACCCAGCTGGTCTCCCTGGGGGTGCTCGCGCTGCCACCCCCGCTCTGGGCCGTGTGGCTGCTCCTGCCCTGGCACGCGTGCCTCCTTGTTCTGCCAAAAAGCTCTGCTCCCAGAACTTAACGTTAACGAAGGTAAACTAGGTAATGTGGACTTCATTCACCCAGAATCCGAGATTTGGGAGGCGGGGGGGAGCATTAAACGATGGCTGTTAAAAAAAAATGATTCATAGAATATCAAATAATCTGGGGAAATAATAACTTAAAATTATGTACAAGTTTGAATCGCTGACACTTGACAGACAAAATTTCTTTATATTTGAGCAGTGTTTCTAAGTGTATTATAATTTGGAAAAGGCTGCATCTGATTTAGGATTACAGAGAAAACACTGCCAGGCAGGGGGTGTGGAAACTCTTATTTGGGGCAGGAGGTATTTCATATTATCAGATTTCTTTGAGGAGGAAGTATCAAGTATTTAAAATTGAAAATGCGAACTACTTATGCTAACAAGGAGAAGCCTCCTTATCTCCCATAAAAATTTACCTTCAGAAAGTGCCTTTAGTGGTACAAGGATGGATTTTGTTACAGAACAGGAAGAAATTGTGACCTGAGGAAAGTGACATGTTGCAATGGGGGACCACAGATGGCAAAGGTCGTCTGTGGAGATTTTTGAAGAGACAGGAGTCGGCGGTTCGAGAAACAGTCCGGTATTTGTACCACTTAAGCCAACAGCAGGTTGGTGTTTATAAACAAAAAGGCTGATTTATTTAAATACTGGAAGCCTTATATATTATCCATTAGATTATTTGCCGTGCAGGTAAGTAATAGATTGTGCTAAAGACAATACTTATAAAACCATAGTTACAGGAGTTCCAAGTTATTTGTTTTTAAGTTATGATATTTTATTAGTTGTGACACTATCAGAGAATTACAATGAATGTTTTGATTATAAAGAATTCATGAGTCCTAGTCTTGATTCCAATTACTGGGACCAGGGCTGCCACGTATGGCCTTATGAATTACGCCCTGCATAATTCTAGGGACACCTTTCACACAGACAACGATGTGAAAAGCACCTCTGATGTTAGGCAGTGAAGCAGCTCTGAAAGGGATTCAATTTGGCCATCATTTGTCTGCTTCTCGCACGCTTGAGCAACAGCAGACAAGGGCTTGGGCCCAGGAAAGGGAGAGAAATTATTGCCATTGGCTGTAGATTGTGCATATGAAATTAACAGGCAACGTCTTCCATCTGAAGCCCAAGTCCAGAGCCTTTGAATAGAAGTAGACACACTGCCACTGAACGTGTGCGTGAATACCCTGGCATTTAAGCAATTTAAATTGCAGGAACTTTGTACATCAGTGAGGGGAATTAAAAAGGAAGCAGCAGCTTTTTGCAGTGTAATTATGTTTTACTGAATTAGCAAAGTGGCGTGACCTTCCAGCGAGTCTTTGGGACACCAGGAGAATTGCGTCTCCGACAGCCAGCCCATTGCCCTGCTGAGATAGCGTCTGCAGAACTCCAGGGGGTCCATTCTGAGCGTGTTAAGAAGGAACTCTGAGATTAAATCCCTTTCCCATTAACAAAAAAAGGGAACGCTTTCTGTAACACCAGTCTTAACCGGCAGAGGGATTTGAAACATTTAGCAAGATGGTTGCTGAATCTCAGAGTCTTGCTCCACTGAGGGCAGGGCCAGCTGTGGGCTAGGGTCACCCTAGCAATGCGAAAGGATAATGCTTTAGGTGAGCTCTTTCTAATGGTTCTCTTTTTTCACTTAGATGCTTGCATTTTCTACATTGATTGAGAAAAGTTGATCTGTTTAGTGATGACTAGACACAGAAATAATAGTTAGCAGTTGTTGAGCGCTCATTTAGGTGCCTGCTGCACATGGCTTGACCTCGGCTCTTACCATGCTTTACGACACTTACTGCTCACATCTGCTGTCTGAGAGAGTTTGTCACATCTAAGATGTCTTCAGTTGTAAAATCACAAGATAGGAGACCTTTGTGTAATTCTGGGACCTCTACCCTCAGGTTAAAGGTAAATGAAAAATTCATGACCCAGAAGTGTGATAAAGAACTCTCCGGCTCAGTCTTGGCTCTGGGTGCAGGGAGGGTGCAAAATTGTCCTGTCAGGAGCACGTGGAGGTCCTCGTGGCAGAACTTCCTTTTAGCGACAGAAATTTTAAGGCACCTCCCGATTTTAGAAATGGTGAAATATGAAAGATTTTGTCTTTCAGTTAATGAAGCGGAATATTTTTATCAGCTCCGTTTTACAGGTGAGGAGAAGCTACTTGAGCAAATTTATTAAGTAGGAGGGCTGGGATATAGAGCCTGTAGTCTCAACTCTTGAATTTGACCCCTTCCAGAAGATCAGGATAGTCTGGTGTATACAAAATGTATGTGAGGAAATGGTTATGTATGCTGGTTATGTCAGGAAGGAAATTTCATATATAAGGATAGAGAATCAGAGTAGATCTCTAAGGCATAAAAAAAAAAAATGAGAATGTTCCAAAACTCAGTATCTTATGGTTGACCCCTCTCATCACATTTTTGCCAGAAACATTTCCAAATGGTCTGAATCTTATTTTTCCCCGAAAAGGGGCTTTTTCTTTGATGCTCTCGTGGTTGTTCAATTAGAAGTTAAAGCACACAGGGAATAACATTTCCCTCCACCTTTCTCTACCTGTTTAGCAAAAGACATGCTATGTACATATTTTAAACTGAAAATGTTCCCTCTGATGTACACTGTGACTATGAAGAATATCCTGAGCACCCAAAACTCACGGCTAGGTTGCACAGATGTTTCTCATAGAAAATACTCAAAATTAACAATGGTAATTTTTGAAGATAAACTTTTATCTTCCCAAGGTGTTTTCTAGACCCTAATTTTATTTCTTCTTTCATTTTATTTTTTGATTGTATTATTAAATTGAAAGATAATAAAGCACGTCACTTTTGGCTTGCTTTGGGTTGCTGTCACATTCCTATTTAAATAACATTTTACTGCAAACTAACATGATTATGAAACCATCTGATAAAATTGGCCTATGTGAAGATTGAGGTGCTTCTCAGTCATTCAAATTCATGGGATTATTGCTTCTTTTTAGATAAACAACTCCTGCCGAGTAGGAGAAGTTTTTGTATTTATACTCCTTGAAGAAGAGTGTCCCATACGTTGGTGTTATTAGGCTTTTCATTTAGGTATATGTTTTTACCTAATATCAATAGAATTTTTTCAAAATATGGAGGCATATTAGTAGCTCTTAAATATTTCCTAAATGTCTCTAATTTGTGGCATAAACTAGTTTTTCCTGTTTTCCTGTTTGCGGAGTCAAATAAGTGGGCACTGACCCCATATTCCTGCTCTAAAATATCAACGTTCCAGGGCAGAGACAGATGCGAATAATTACAGTAATGTGATATACACTGCAATAGGATTTATAGAAAATTATAGGTTGCTTGTAGGATAGAAAATGACCTGCGATTCAAGCAGGGTCGATGGAGAAGTTATCCGAACACGAACATCACAGACGAATAGACATTTACCAAGCAGAGTGAAACCCAAAAGTGCAGAATTAGGGGATGTCTTTGCAATGATGTGCAGCCGGTTGGGGATGCAGGCCATGGCTTGGGGTGCGTGTTGGGTGCCGTGGATAGTAAAGGGAGATCACGCATCTGCAAAGCAGTGAGCATCAAAGTGGCGGGAGCTTCATTTCTGATACCAAGTATGCTGGTAATTGTGATTTCAGGATACCGTTCTAGCCTTTTTCGAACTGTTTTCATTTTTACACGCCTCATCTCAGTTTTGTGAGCTTTTGAGTTTTCACTGGTGCGCTTGCTTTGTGGCAAGAAAACTGCATAGAGAGGAATTTTCTCGTGAAGGCTCCATCCTGGGGCCAGCTGGGGTGGGCAGAGCTCATTAGGCTCATGTGTTTGAAAGTACACACATGATTTAATAGTTAGGAAATGTGCCCAGGGAATTGAAGGACTAAAATACTGAGAGATGGTTGCTAAAATTTTCTGCCTGGGTCCCCGGGACATTTGCTGTGCCGGGAAATGGTGAAGAAAGTGCTAATGAAGGGTGCCAGCGGAGCCCTCCGCTCCGGGCTGTCATCCTCCAGAAGGTCTGGGGAGTGTAATGAGGCGAACAATCAAGTTGTTACAGTCCGAAAAGGTTAAAGCAGCTTCTGGGATCACTGTTTGTGCTTTGTGGGTGCTGGAATGTCATGCCAATAATACGCAATCCACAGTCCAGAGAGAAGAAGCAATTAGTTCTCTGCATGGGTGAAAGGCTGCCCAGCTTCAGAAGGCATGTGAAGGCTGTGAATTCTTTTCCTTTGAGGTTGAACTGAGTCACACAGACTCAAGCCAGTGGTGAGTGAATCTTGTCAGTCTGTCAGCAGCGTTTATTGAGTTCCCACCATTCGCATACCATGTAATTAGGTTTAAACAAGCCCGCAAACGTTTAGAATATGTGCTCCATGATGTCAGTGAGTAGTATTCACTCACTAGCCTAACCACGCTCTACTACACTTTTGTTGAGATGTAGGTTTGGAACAGACCATAAGTTCCACAAAACAGTAGGTTTGACTTGCTCAGTAGCAATGAAACTATGATGGGGAGGTAATCTCATGTCGATCATACCGAGAATCTCGTTCAGGTTGCCGGGGTGTTTAGCTAGTTTCATTGCTTTCGGTGCTCTTTGGATGCCATTTGCAAATTCTAGGCACTGCCTTCCACGCTGGAGAGAGAATGGTGGAGAAGACATAAGACAGTCGTTTCTCTAGAATTTTACCATTGAGGTGGCCTGCTATAGACAGAGTGCTAAACGACATCCTAGTACTCTTCCCAGTAGGGAAAAACATGAGAAAATCATCTCCAGCTTGTCTTCCACGCAGTCCACACAGGGCGGTATCACGAGGCACGGCAGGGGCAGAATCCTGGGAGCCGTGTGAGCTAGACGTGCGCGTGATACTCTGTCGCTGGTGACTCTGATCTCCTCCTGCTCCTCCCTGTGCTCCCTGCTCATGTAAGAACTTCTTTGTCAAACTTCAGAGTATGTACAGTTGACCCTTGAACAACATGGATTTGAACTGAGGGGGTCCACTTATATGGGGATTTTTTTTCAATATGTACAGTACTGTAAATGTATTTTCTCTTTATGATTTTCTTAAAAACATTTTCTTTACCTCATTGTGAAAATATAGTATATAATACATAAAACATATGTGTTGACTATATCACTGGTAAGGCTTCTGGTCAATAGGCTATTAATAGTTAAGATTTTTGGGGAGTCAAAAGTTAAACTTGGATTTTTGACTCTCTGGTTGGGGGAGTTGACCATACTGTTAAAAATGATTAAAGAAGACAATTTGGGTGATGTAAACAAACTTTATTTAGCACTTCATGAAGCAGACAGTCTCTATCCAGACTATTGTAAAATGGGGCAGAAGGCAAGAGACTTTTGTAGGATAAAGAATAAAGAACAAGGAAGAGAAAAATAGAAACTATCTGATTGGCTGGGGCCACATAGCTGTGGTTGGGGTGAGATGGAACAGGAAGTAAGTAAAGAGCCCAGAATAGGTTTGGATTTTGGGGCTTGGCTGACTGGATATTCTGCATTTCTGGTCAGGCAGAGAGTTTGTGGGGACACACAAATGATCTAAGTTTCAGGTTGCTGATGCTGTACCTCAGGCAGGTATAGCTCCTTCTTGGGTCTAGGAAGTTATTTCAGCAATATAAACTACCTAGAGATCTTGTCAAAGTGAAGATTTCGATTCTGTAGGTCTGGGATGGGTCCTGAGATTCTGCATAGCTGCCTGCCTTTCAGGTGACGCGGATGGTCCAGGACTGCAGACCACATTCAGAAGGCTCCCGTTGTGTGGGAATGTCCTTAGACAAGCAGTTGATCACACTGTTCACTTTAAACCAGTCCTTTTCCAGGGGCCTGCCAATTTTTATTGATAAGATATAATGTAACATAACAAGGAAAAAATATGACAAGGTAGAAAGACGTAATCTCAAAACTATGTAAGTATGGTACAGAACTGACCTTTCTGAAGAAATAAATCTTGGGAAGGGAACCACATTGCAAGAGGCAAGTGATATTTTAAATCAGTGTTGACACGTGAGTGCAGATGTACCATGTGTCTGGGAGGTGAAAGTGGATAAGAGCATTTTTACCTCTGGGGATGCGAATTATCTTCCAGGCCAGCAATCTTCAGGGTTTTCCTGGGGAGGTGGGGTGATATGGGGTTCTTGACGAACTCAGCTGAGTCAAAGGGAATTGTAGAATGGTAGCAGAAATTGTGTGAGTTGCAAACCCTTTACTAATATTTGTGCTACACAGCAAGTTTATTTGATTCACACATCCCAAGTTGACGCCCTTAGGGGAGGAGAGAGTAGAGTTTTTGCAGAGCTGGGTTTCCTAAAGATTTTTAAAAATGGATTTACCTTTGGGAATGCGAGGCCTAATTGTAAATAAACTCTTGCCGCATGACATCGGCAGTCCTGGATTGGTTAAGAGCTTACATGTGCCAAAAAACATCTTTCAAAAATGGCTGAAACTACGTCATCAGGAAGCAACTTTGAGTAGGACAGAAAACCGTAGAAATCAGGACCAATTTCTCTGTTTTTATGTTCTTAGGATGACTCTCTCTCTCCTGAGGAAGTGTCTGTTACATCTTCTAAATGTTTCGGATTGTTAACCATTCTTACACTCGGCGCACTACCCATATTTTGCTCCTTTCCCCTTATATTCCTTTTTTTCTCATTTTTAATCAGAGAGCAATAGTTCTAGTTCCCGCAATTCCTTTTTTATGTTTTCTTAGAAGTTAACAGCAGTTAGTTATGAAAATGAAGTACAAAAAAACTTTGATATCATTTGAATGAAATCTGGAACTCCCCCAAAATTTGTCCTTGTGTTACGATTTCGACTTAGCCGACTGCGACCCTAGCATGTACTACACACAGTGCCGGCTGGTACTTTTAGAACCGAATATAAACTCAACTCCCCAAAGACATTCGAGAAAGGTCTCAAACCAGCTGCTGCTTTAAAATATAGATCATATATGTGTGTCGCTGTGTTCCTGTACCTTTTACAAACATTTTCTTCAGGAGCAGACATCAGCAAACTCCAGAGAATGGAACAACAAAGCAACAGAAATTTTCTTCAGACTTCTAGGGCAAACACATGTCATCGAACAGAAATCCCAATGAAGAGAATACTTGTCTGAAAAATATGCTATTATCCAATCCTTCCACCTTCCAGAAGGGTTAGAGCCTGTTGCCGTGAATCAATGAAGTGTGTGTCATTACTTCACTCCACGGTGGTGTTTCTCAAAGTGTAGTCTGCTAACTTGGGAGATTCTTTAAGAGTGCAGAGTCCTGGGCTGAACCTCAGCTCTTCTGAATGAGAATCAGTGGATTCTGCATTTTCAGTGAGCATCCTCAATTAAATATTATGCAGCTGAAATCTGAAAACAAGCAAATTAGGTTGAAGGGAAAAGTCTGCTTGAAGCTTTCCCTGGGAAAAGGTAAAAATTAGTTGAAAGTGTCATCTATCTATCCTTCCCACCCTTGGTGATATAGGGATAATGAAATCATATCTGACTATTATCAATGGTCTGAAATTACATTATAGAGTAAGAGAGGTGATCCTGACTGACGTTATATTGAGCTTAATCAAAATCCTCATAGTACAGACTAAAGGGGACACTCTGGCAGTCTCTGTATGACCCCTTTAACAAAACCCAGTTCCAGTCTGAATCTTAAGTCCTGTGCACTACTGCTGGTGTCCTGAATGTCACAGGTTGTTGCTCTTCATAATTGCTTTTGAATGGAGCTCAAGACAGCACTGTCTTTTCCTTCCTTGGACGTATCACTACAGCTTAACTCCTAGGTCTCATCCTGGACTCATGAGAAGGCCTGTTTTAGGCCTGTCATTAGGAGAGAAAATGAAATTAATTATTCCTTTAGTACTTAGACTTTTAAAGCAGAAGCTCATTTGGGGACATGTCATGGACCAAGATTAAAGTAGAGGCACCAACCACTTATCCCCTTAACAGCCACCTGTAGGCCCAAGACAAGGTCACTGCCTGGGTGTCCTCCTCTCGGCTGAGACTTGCTGGCGGTGGGCACCATATCAGTTGTGCCTCTTGGTTGCAGCTCGTCTCCTGCTGGGCTCCTCTCCAAAAGCCAGAGAGCTAGATTGGTTTTCAGAGCATCCTCCAAACAAGCTGACGATGTGCTATAGCTGGGGACCAGTTTCCGGTCCTCTCACAGTGCTTTCCAGGGTCCTCTGGCATCAGGGCGAGAGCCTCATCCTCACTAATCCACCTCGCCTAAGGCAGCCATGTCAGAAAGGCCTCACTCCTGACTGGCTAATTCCTTCCACCTGAGGATGTGCTAGAAGCAGAGGCATTTCTTGTTGGATGCTTTGTCCTTCCTAGCAAAGCAAAATGTAGTGACTCTCAAAAAAATGAAAATAAAAAAGAAATTATTGCTATTCATTTCCTTCATTTGAATAAATACACAGCAAACCTAAATATTCTTTAAAATTTCAAGATACTTATTTTCCTTTTTCCTCAAGTGAGATAATCAAAACAGTTTGCTTAAAGAATTCTGTTGTCCCCTATCAGCTCATGGTCTATTAAGGGAGATGGAGCTGCGATGATAAACGCTATGTGACTAGTACCATCAAGAAATGGCAGGTGTCCCACAAGTGTCCTTTTACAGAAGGATCGGGATGTTTTTTCTTCCTCAGAGATGCACTTTGGGGTCCCTCAGTGGGCACAGGATACTAGGTAAGGTTAAAAGCATACGAAGTAGTTATTAGTCCCTACGTTTCATTGAAATGGAATTTCATCGGGAAATAATAAACAGGAATGAAAAACAGTTTTAGCAGGTTTTTATCAAAGGCAGTTTCTTTTCAATCAGAAACCTCCTAGCTCTCCTCTTACTTTTCACAACACACCTGCTCCTTTCTCAGACGAATTTACTTCCCACGGTCTCTGTTACTTGCATAACAATTTACAAAAGAAAGATTTTATAACTAAAGAGCCCCTTTTTTCCCCTATAAAAATAGCCTACAGCATGGAAGTAGGTGCCTCTCTTCCTTCTTTCCCTTAAAACCTTTCTCCATCCTTGATTGTCATGACCTAAGTGCACCCATTCTTTATATACCCCTCTGCTCCTTCTTAGCAGTTCCCCAGGTGGTTAGAAATGTTATTTGAAAGACACAGATACAGATGCATTTTATGCAATTAATAGGCCCTCATTAAGTGGAACCAATAGACCATTAAAATGAATCCGTGCTGTCCAAGCTCGCTCGCTCCACGTTCCTCTCTCCTGCAGTAACCTGGCCCAATGGCTAAAGAGATATGAAATCCGTCTCTTCAATCCCACTCTGTTTTAAGTGCCAAAGAACAGGGCCAGATAATGATTTACTGTTCTCAGCAACAAATGTGCAAATGCTTCCATCCCAAGTACGCTTCCTGTTGAGGCTGCTGAATCAGGAGTTGCATCATTTACAATAGAAAATGGGATAATTTGCCTACTCTAACCCAGAGAGAGGCAGTATCTTGCACTAAATGGCCTGGCTGTATACATAATAAAGTAAAAACGGGCCTGGAAGCTGCCGGGATTTTTGTTTGTAGGAAATAGGATAACTCTGCTCCGTTTTATGGCACTGTTTTCTAGCTAGAGTCCAAGGGCTATTTAGTTACTAATGGCAATGACAGGGATGGCTTCCTGTCAAGATGGAGCCACAAGTGCTAGGCAGGAAGCGAGCAACAAATATTAAAAGATGTTAACTGACAGCACGAGTCAATTGCAACTGGTGGCACTGGGAAAATGGAGCGTGCCAGGAGCATTAGCAGTGAGAGACCCAGCCACTGGGAAAAGCTCCGAGGCCAGAAACAATCTCCTGGCTGCCTGAGACTCATGCTGAGGAAGGAGAGAAAGAATAAATTATGAGCACTGGAGGCCTGATCTGTTAACACATCATTATCTTTGTCAGTCAGGGTAATTAGCGACCTGACAATGTCATGGATGCACGTTCAGAGCAGCACACGTTCCTGGGGTGACTGCGGGAAGTCCAGTTTTCAGGTTACTAAAGTGACCGGCACATTCTTCTTGTACTTGATCTAGAGCAGAGAGGAGAAAACATGGCTGAGGTGTTAAAATACAAGGGAGATATGCTGTCCTGGAGATTTCTTCAAAAATTCATGCAATGGAAGATCTTCAGACTTCTCCAACATCAGATTCTGTTCTCAAAATGATATGAATGGTAACTTCCCACTTACTGAGCACTTGCTCTGTTCACGTGTGGCAGATCTCCATGCCTCATCTCCTTCAGTGCTCACAGCGACCTTCTAAAGTAAACACTGCCATCATCCGTGTGTTATACATGAGTGAGGTAGGCTTAGGAGACTAAGTAGCTGGCAAACAGGTATAAATGTAGAGTCAGTACTTGGAGCCAATTTTGCATGATTCCAGAGGTTGAGCTTGATGACCATCTCACATTGTCTCATGTAATAATAATGATAATAAAACAAATAACAGTTATGGCATCCTCAGTTAACATTTATTGTGCTAACTTAATTGTGTGCTAAACATGGGACTAAATGTGTGAATGAATTAAGATAGGGTAACTTCTGTGACAATCCCAAATCCTTAGTCTCTTAATACAGTTGATCCTTGAACAATGTGGGGGTTGGGGTCTAACTTTTGACTCCCCCAGAACTTAACTACTAATAGCTTAGTATTTATTGGAAGCCTTACAGATAATATAAATGGTCAATTAATACATATTATGTGTGTCAATTGTATTATCCATCGTATTCTTACAACCAAGCTGGAGAAAAGAAAATGTCATTAAGAAAAATCACAGGAACAAGAAAATACATTTACAGTACTGTACATATTTATCGAAAAAAATCCACATATAATTGGACCTATGCAGTTCAACCTGTGTCATTCAAAGGTCAACTGTATAAGTTTTTGGGTTTTTTTTCTACTGCATGGCACAGCCAATGAAGTAAGCGGAGTAGGCGTGTGGTGGTTCAAAGGGCTCTGCTCCATGCAGTCATTCAGAGGCCCAGGCTTCTTCCCAGTGAATGTTCACCATGCGAACTCCAAAGTTACCATAAAAAGAAAGTATGAGAAAGGCAAAACTTTTCTTTACTTCTTTAGTCCAGAATTGACATAATTTTGGGGCTCACGTTCAATCATTGATAACTACAGGGCCCACCTAGATACAGGGTTGCTGCCAAGTGTGTCGTAACTGTGCCCAGGAGAAGTGGAACATTTGGTGAGCACTTCGTTCATCTCTGACATGACATTTTACCTGCATTAGCTCAGACTTCACACCAACTTTATAAAATTATTTCCGTGATACAGATGAGGAAACCGAGGTACAGGGAAGTTCTGTTGTAAGATCACACAGCCGGTAAACGTTGGAGGTGGGGTTATGGGGCAAACAATTGATCTTATGTGACAGAAATTAAGTTTCGGGAGAAAAAAAACTTTATTCTATATCTGTTGATCATTTAATGGAATTGTCACCAGCATTTTCCTCTGTAGTCATTCTCTATATCCAGTTGTCCTCCACCTCTACCCATTTGTTGTAGTTCCCTGAATGAGCTTTATTCTGATTTCTGGGCCTTTGCGTGAGCGGCTGTTCCTCGTATCTGCTGACTTGGGCCACTCTGATGCATCCTTCACGGTTCAGCTTTGGTATCCCTTCTGCAGAAACTCTCCTCTAATTTCCAAGCCCGACTTAGGGATTCTGCTGTGAGCTCCCTTAGCATCCTGGGTTGCCCTTAGCATAGCACTTGTTGTACTATGTTTTAACGTTCGGTTAATGGCTCTGTCTTCCTTGCCATAGGATGAGTTTCACCCGGGCAGGAATTTTATTTATCTCATTTATATCTGCATCCCAGCATCTGAGACACCTGGTACATAGTAGGAGCACAAGAAATGTTAAATGAAAGAGTGAAAATGACTCTCCCTGTATTCTGAACCTACCTTTACCCTTCCATGGCTGTATCTCGATAGGTTGCTCTTCCTCTATGGCTGTATCTCAATAGGTTGCTCTTCCTTCTCTTACATATTTAAAAGCATTTTTAAGTGAACCTGAGGACTTCAGTCTGGTAGGCACTGTATTTAGCCTGGGGAGATTGAAAGAAAAATATCCCATACCCTCAAGGAGCTCTCTGTCTAGGGATGGACAGAGATATGTAACTCTGAATTATGACGCGGTCTGGTAAGTGGTACTGTACAGGAACACCAGAGTGAGGTCTTGTGAGAGCACAGAGCGATTTGGGAGGTCGGGAAAGCTTCTCAGAGAGGGGGACCTCTGAGCCCGACTTTAAAAAAGCATATCAGATGGAGGCAGGGAGGTCATCCAACGGATGATGCATCACGTGGGATAAACCAGGACCGTATAAAGATTTCCTTTTTGAAGAATATAAAAAGACAACTCAACAGGCAAATGATTTAAACAGATATTTCATGAAAGAAGATATAAGAATGGCCAATAATACATGAAAAGATGCTCGGCATGAGGAAAATGCAAATTAAAGTTACAGTGGGGTACCTCTATGTACCATTTGAATGTCTAAGATGAAAAAGATTTAAAAACCCAGTGCTGGCTGGTAAAAGAGCAAAGCGGATGGAACCCTCACACACTGCTGGCGGGGATATGAAATGGTACAACCGTTTTGAAAAAACATGGCAGTTTCTTACGGGATTAAACATCCTTTCCCTCAAACCCAGCCATTCCACTCCTAAATATTTACCCAAGAGAAATGAAAAAAAAATCGATCCTCACCAAGATTTGTACATACATTTTCCTAACCGATTTATTCATAATAGCCCAAGACCTTAGATATCCCAATTATCCCTCAATAGGAACACGAATAAACAATTATACATCTGTATAATAGAATATTCCTAGGGAATATTCAATAGCATAATGAATCTCAAAAACATTGAGTGAAAGAAGCTGGACAGAAAGAGTACATGTGTGATTATATTTATATAGCATTTTTAGAATGAACAGAACCAATTTGCAGTGACAGGAAGCAGATCCATGGTTACCTGGGGCCAGAAGTTTGGGGGCGAATGACTGGGTGTGAGTGAGAATTTTGGGGTGATGGTAATATTCTATATCTTGATTGTGGTAATAGTTACATGGCTGTGTGTATTTTTTAAAGTATCAAACTGTATCCTGGGTAGCAGAAATAGAAGTCCATTACAGAGGTTATTCCTGACTCAAGCAAACAGGACCACTTGGCGATTTCAGAACACCATGTGTTTCCTGCGTTAGGGTCTTTGATCACGCTCTTCCCTCTGTGGGAATGTCCAGCCCCATCTCTGTCGAATGAACTTCTACCAGCCTTACATTCCAACCCTTCAGAGATGTCAGTCTCTCTAATTAGATGACTCTGAGCTGTCCTGCTCTGAACCTTCCCATTTTTGAAATCTTTCAGGTCTTTTTCTTATTCTGCCTCATCTTATAGTTGTTTGTGCCCAATACTTGTCTTGTTCTCCAGTGATCTGTAAGCAGCCTGAGGGTGAGGGCTCTGTACCTCCAAGTGGATTGCTTAGCAGTGCGTGTAGAGGGGCTGTTCGTTAGAGGTTTGCTGACATAAATTAACTGCAGCGAATTGCTTTGTAGGTCTGATGGGAGGGAGGTATGAAATCACTTCTTTTCTCATGGGGATACACTTGGAAGTGACCCGGTATTTTTTTTTACAGTTGTTCATACTGAGTGCTCATAATGGAACTGGGAGGATATGTCCTTGGCTTAGATTTTAAAATTGAAACAGCTCTATGTGAGGTGAGTCCAGACGGATGTGTGACAGCTTCATAGAGACATGTGGCGTCGGGTCATGAAATGAAAGGGTTGTCAGTGGAAAAACTATTATTTGTTCTGGGGAACTCCTAAAACAAAAGAAAAATAATTTCGCTTTTGTAAAACATGAAAGATGATGGATGGTAATTATTTTCTGCGTGGCTGCAATTTTGACTTCGTAACATAATATATTAATGACTGTGCTGTGTTAATTGGAGAAGCAGGTATATTAAGAATATCTGAGATGTTAACACTGGTAATGCATTTGAATACTTCATGGAAAACACCACGAAACATTCTTTTTCAATGCAATGGCTTTTATACTCGACTTTCAGTAGGGAGCTTCTAGTCTTTTCAACACAGAGAATCAGCTAATTGACAGATTCTTGCACAGTTTGTTCCAAGAAATGCTAAACCTGAGATCAGAAAGATGCAAATACTCTAATTCCTGGTTACAAAGGGGAGAAAACTAACTGATCCTATAGCTCTCGTCAGGTGCCCTCCTGGCCATTACTCTTGGTTATAGGTAAAACGTGTTTCTGTGTACTAATTACATGTACACACCAATGCAAATTTTGGAACTTATGATTCTAGAACCCAGACCTTTTCTGAGTTTATCCGGCCTTGGTGCGGTTCTCAGCATGTGTCCGTTTCTCGGTTGTGTTCAGGGACATTATTATGTTCTGTCCTTGGGGAGAAGTTAAGGGTAACAGGAGAGCGCAGTTGACAGCAGCCGCCCTGCCTTTTCGTCTTCACGTATCATGCTCAGTCCTTCCCATTGGATACCGGTGAGGGTGCTAAGATCATCATCACGGTGAAAATAGTCAACATTTATCGAGCGCCGACAGTGTGCTAAGCACTTTACAAATGATTCTATAGAGTAGAAATTATTATTATCATCCCCATTTTGTAGGTGAGCAAACCAATACTTGGATTAAGTAAACTTGCCCAAGGTTACATGCTAGTCAGTCTTGGGATTTGAACCATAAATATTTCCTTATTTTCGAGTCACTTTTAAAAATGTACCCTTTCACTACTATAATCATTGTCCCTAAAATAAGATTAGGAAGAGATGAATTTACTAATGCAAATTAATCCAACAGGACTTATAAAACACACACTCTGATCCGAATAGCTTTTTGCTCAGAATGGGCAAAGTGAATTCACATGTGGCCAGAATGGGAGACATTGTTCTCTTTTCTGCCTTTGAAATAAAGTTATAGTCTTTTGAGACTGTGTACACACACACACACACACACACACACACACATACACACACACACACACACACACACAGTCAATACATTTGTTTTCTTTGTCTTTGGACTTGAAAACCTAGTTTTAACAAAAAACCTGTCACTGCATGGTTGATAGATTCAATGTATATGCACCCTAGCCCCAGCATGTTTAAGGTAATGATTTTACATATTTGTCATAAATGGCTGCAGCACCCATATATTATCGAAGTGAGCTTTTCTAATGGGGATAAATGTACCGCAGTGTGGACTCTCAAGATGGCAAGATACACAGCTCATGCTCAGCGAAGCGGGTAGAGATATATTACCCCTCTGCCATGCTGTGACACGCACATATTCCATTCAAACTTCACGAGGGCCTTAAATCCAGAGAGAGATCAAAAGAAAACACAGACTTCCAGTGATGGCTTTTACAGCAGTTTTGTTGGCTCAATGATATTTGCATTGAGTGCAGAAGGCTCAGCTGCTTCTTCAAAAGAGGAATTTTGTTATTATATTATGTAAGTTTTTTCTTTCCCCTGCAAGTTTTTTTACCCCTCTTACATTTCCCTAAATTCTTAGCTTGAAAATCCAGAGAGGTTTTTTTTTTTAAATAAATGATAACTCAAGGGAGAGTTCTTCCCCAGGTTAATAAAATGGGGTGTCAAAAATTTTTTTTCAAGTTACTTACAAATGATCAAAATACCTTAGGTTAAAAATTTTACTTCCTAAAGACAGTTTTAACAAAACTTGTTTCACTTTTTTTGGGGGGTGGGGAGGGTGGGGTGGGGTGGGCGTATTTCCTTCCATCCTTTTTGTGCTAGCACTTTACAAATGCAAATAAAGATGCTCCAGGTTAACGAATAAATTCTATGGGCAGATACCGTTCATTTTATTCAGAATAACAACAACAATAACAAAAAAGAGGCATAACTTGGGGAGTAACTTTGCACAAGTTATAATGTATAATCCCTGTTTTCTGCATGGTGCTTAGACAGTTGAAGCTGGTGGGTTGTAGGGCAGGGCGAGTGTTCCAGTGGCTCCCAGAATCATTCGGCGACGCCTCTTGGCTTCACACACCAAACAAAGCCTGGTGTCAAGACTGTGTTGTGGAACCAGAGAGATCAAACATTCCGATCGCCGGCCTCTGTGGAAATATAAGTGTGAAGAGAGGTGTTAAAAATCTGGCTATCAACTCCCAGGACTAAACAAATTCTAGGATGGCATTAAACCAAGGGGTTGGAGCCAGAATCTTAGCTATTGTAAGTTCTACTACTTTGACCTCTGCAACAGAGAGATGACTTTGTAAACGAGTGTCTTACATTTGCTCAGGAAAACAGACTTAAAGAGTCTGTCCAGTTGTGACTACGTGCCCTTGACACGGAGAGCTGTACAATTCTCTGTCACATGGTCGAAGGCTGGAAGTCTGCATTCCAGGGCTGTGGGGGCGCTGCAAAATCAGCAGAGACTCAGGCTCTCTCTAGGTCACTGCTTTGCCTTTAAGATGGTTCAAGGTGATGAATGGAACTCTAGCTAGCATGGAGAAGGGGATTAAAAAACTGATAAGAAGTACTTGACTTTTTTTTCAAAGGAAGTTTCAAGAACCTGTCTCCATACAACCTTTGTTTACATCTCATTGGCCCAAACAATTCCATGGCCACACCTAGCTGCAAAGGAAGTTGGGAAATGTAGTTTTAATTATGGGGTTGTCTTCTCAACTAACAATCAAGAGTTCTGTTACTAACAGGGGAAAGGATATTGGGATGGTAATTATTTAATTTCACTGTAATCTTTTTCACTGTGAGAGTAAATAATTGCTGAGGATCACATGATTTTCTGATGGCAGAGATTAGAAGTAGGTCTTCTGATGGTATAGTGCTTTTGAATCCAAAATGACTATGTAAAGTGTAAATGGGGACACTTTACATAAAGAGGGAAATGAGAAGAATAAAGGCCATTAAGATTTTAAAGTTGAGTTTGAAAGGTTGATTTTCAACATTCTTTCACTAATGCATTTTTGCATATTATAACATCGATTCTTATTCTATTTAGCTTTATTCTCTCTGGTTTAATATAGGAAAAAAAATCTCCAAGACACTATTTCATACCTTCTCTTGCTTCCCTAGCTCTTAACCTCTTTCCTTCATTTTCACCTGATGACCTTGTTCGTTATTTCAACGAGAGAATCGAGACGAACGGGAGAGCGTGTCCGCCAGTCCCCACCGTCACAAATTCACACTCGTTTGTTCTGAAGCCAACTAACTGTACACTCACGTACTAGATCCCATCCCTTCTTGCCTGCTCAAGGCCTTTGCTCGGCAATTACATTCTGTTTCTCCAGCATCATTTTCTCCTCTATACAATCATTCCTGTCATCATTCTGCCTCTACAAAATCACCCATCTAGGGCAGATTTCACATCTCCTTTCAGGTAGCGTCGCTCTCCTTGAAAGAGAGGTTTTATGTTTGATATTCATTCCTTGGCTCATTCCACCAAGACTTGTCTCCCCAGCATTCCACCGAAACCCTCCTAGTCGAGGCTCCCAGTTATTTCTGTCTCGTCACATCCTATGGGCATTTCTGGGTCTTGGTCTCATTTGACCTCTCAGTAGCACTTGACCCCGTCGTTCACTTGTACCTTCTAGAAGCAGCTTTTACTCACCTTGGGTAACTCTCTTCTTCCTTTGTTTTCTTCCTATGTCCCTTCTCATTCTTCTTTTCTGGCTCTTTCTCTCCCTGACCTAAAGATTTGGAGGCTTTCTAGGGCTCGGCCTCTATGGCCATTTTTTCTACTTTTCCTATGCTCTCTCCCTAGATGATCTCATTCGCTACCATGGCTTTAAATATCATCCGTATCAAGGTGGTTCTGAATTGATATCTTCAGCCCTTTTTCCTGGGCTCCAGACTTGTATGTCTAACTCCATCCTCAGCATCTCCACTCAGATGTTTAAAAAGCGTTTTCAAATTTCACAATAGAACTCTTGACTTCTTTTTCTCTCAATGGTAGAGGAAAATGGAAAAACAGGTTTCTTCCTCACTTTAGTAAACAGCACCACCATTCACTACACGATTCGGGAAAAAAACAAAACAAAACTGTGGGTTATCCTTGATGCCACTCTATTCCACTCACCTCACATTTACTATCAGAAAGTCATCATCACCAACCTCAAGATACATCTAGAACTTAATAAGTTTCTTCGTGTTCATCGTTACTTTCCTAGTCCAAGGCCCTCCGTTTTAGACTCCTGATTAATTCCTCTGCTTCTAATCCTGCCCCCCACCCCGCCCCCAATCAAGAGCACCAGAGTTATCCGATTAAAATGTAACTCAGGTCATGTAAGGCACTTTTGTGCCCCAAACCCCCAGTGGGTTTGTTCACTCAGAATAACACCCAGCTGCTCACCGTGGTCTTCAAGGCTCCGTCTGCTCCTCCTCCTTCCTTTCCACACAGTCCCATCTCCTGCCACTCAGCTCTACCACACTGGCTCGTCACGCTCCTCAGAAATACCGAGCTTGCCACCTGCCTCAGGGCCTTTGGATGTGTCATTCCCTGCGTGGAAAGCTCCGCCCCCCGATAGCTGTAAGGACCGCTGCCCCTATTTCACAAGCCTTCATTCTGATATCACCTTCGCAGCTGGGTCCGCTGTAGGTATGCACTCCACCTTCGCCTCGACCTCCTTACCAGGTTCGTTTGAGCGCTCAGCGCTTATTACTACCCAACACTGCTTTACGCATACATAGGATATTTTTAGTTTCCTTATTCATCTCCCCTGCAGTATAAGATCCCTGAGGGCAGAGGCTTTGTCTTGCTTACTTTTTTATCCCCTGTGCCTAGGAAGGTTTAAGGTGTGTGTGTGTGTAATATGTGAATGAACAATTCTGAAGCCTTGGAGAAACTTCAGTTAGTTACTCAAAGAAAAATAAAAATTTATTTCTTTTCATTTAATCTGTTCTGAGCTGCCTAACCTTTATGCCTCTCCTCTTTCTGAACACATCTGTACAGAAACACAACTGCAGTAAGGTCCACAGCAGTTGGGGAGCAAAGGTAGATCTGATTCCCACTCTAAAAGGTTTGGGCCCCAAAGATGGCACTGTGGCCGGAAACAGATCCGTTAGCCGCTTGGCCCACAGTCCACATCAAGCACTGAGACACAGGGAGAATTGTCTTTCGAACCAAGCAACTCACTGCAAAGTGCTGGTTGCAGAGGAGCATCTTTCAAGTCCATCTCACTGGTTTGCAGAGGCATCCATTCCACACTTGTCGGAATGTATTTGGTTTGAAAATCACGCTCGGGATGTTTAGAGTTGTATCAAGGACACCCGAGGGGAAAACAACGTGGTAAAGCAGAAAAAGAGGCTCAGAGGATGGGGAGAAATTGTTTCTGTCATCAGTGTAAAGTCTTTTTTTTCTGTGACAGCATTACCTGTGGCACCTAGTCCCCCACACCTTTACTTTCCATTTACATAGAAAGCAACACACATACTTTTCAGCCTCCAGCATCTTCTGACAGGTTTTGAATAGATACCTTGAATGCCAGCGAATCACAGCCATTTTTAAGAGGGAGGTGAAAACAGCTGTTTAATACCTGAAATTCTATCCCGCCAGAGGGGGAAACATGGTTCCTGAGTGCATGTAAGTGATCCTGAGTGGTAGGAACTTTGTTTCCTGCCCGTTATGAATACCTTGACTACAGATAAGGTGGACAGTATTCAATTAGGTTTTGCCTAAATTTCGTTCAAACAATTAACGTCAGTCATTTTGTGTCTCTAATTGAAAAGAGCCACTATTTGGGTTCCTGCACAATAAGCTTGAGGTGCGCGGCACCAGCTTTGGCCTGTCATTCTGTGATTGCTCTCATCTCATTGTAGGCGAAAATATAAGGACTATCAAGTTTGCCTTCGGCAAAGGCCACTTTCAGTATTCAGACACCAGTTATCTGAACACCCTCACCATCACCCTGTGTGGCTTGCTCATCAGTCCTGAGCTGGCCCTGGACCTGTCCTTTCCTTGGCTCCTCCCTTCACCCTCTTCATGAAAACAAAATCCGTTCATGGCTTGATAATGAGAAGAGGGTGAGCAGAGTTGGCCACCCGAAACACGCATTTTGGGGGATATTGGTTATTTTAAGTTGGTTATTTTTAAGAAAACAAAAGGCTCAGGAAGAACCTTTGATCTTTCCCCTTATCTGCCTAAAACAATTCAGAAAATGCTGCTCCGGGAAGAGAGATCACCCCGGCATAATAGGAGCTAAGTACGGCAGACAGGGAGGGATCTAGCAAAGCCTGTTTTACTCCCCTCTGTGTCCCATTGTTTTGGGGTGATTTGAATTTGTTTACCACACATTTGTGCTTCCTCGTCCAGCTGTAAATTTCCTGCTGTTCCTTTGAAGTCTCAGACTCCTGCCTCTTCCTTTCTAGTCCAGAAAGGCATATAAGCCTCAACTGACCAATGGTCTTTGGGTCCCCTATTCTTATGGAACTCCCGTATGTACATACCTAATAAATTTAGTTATTTTCCCCTGATAATCCATCTCACATCAATTTGATGATTAGACCAGCCAGAAGAACTTAGAAGGGTAGGGAGAAAATTATTTCTCCCTCACACAATCAAATCCATTTAAATATTGAAGAATCAAAAACAATGTGTAACTTCCCATGGATGTATTAATAGGAATAGGGTATCTAATTTAGAATTTTAGCCAAAAGATATTTGGCGACTGGGATAGAGAAAATGTCCCTCAAACCATTTTATTTCATTGAGGTGGCCCCCTCCTCAGCTCACCAGTTCGACTGTCTTCTTCTTGGGAGTAATTTTGTAAGTCAAACCACGTTCCGTTTGGCCCTTCCCCTTCCAATTAGGCTTCAACTCAGACCTCTACCCTTGTAGATTTGGTACAGTCACACTGGGCTCTTAAACCTTTGTGTTTAATTTCTTTCAGATTTTACTTATAATATTGATATATGTCTTTGGAAAGTCAGTGAAAAATGTTTCCTTGTAAATTTGGCAAAAAGCTCTGACTCAGCTAGAGAGAATTATTAGCTTAGAATACCTTCTTATTTTTTGGATGGCAACTGCTCTCGGACAGAGCAGGTAACTCATCTGGAAGAATTTCAGTAGGATCAATGGAGCATTCTGTAAAGTAACTAAGCCATCTAAGCATAAATCTACTGTTTTTGGTCTTAGATCTAAAACCCTGATTTTTCTAACTCTTTGGTCATGCTCTGTGTTAAAACAGTCAGCTCTTCAAATCCTTAGGAGGGGATAGCATCTTTAGGATCATGCTGGACTTTTATCCCAATATCGAAGGCTAGAAGGCAGTGCGTTTTATCTTAGGTGTCTCTACGTGGCCAATAGCAGGATGATTTCTAACTGAACTAAATCCCTTTATCCTTTATTTTTATGATAATAGAAATACTCTGTGAATACTCTGGAGGGTTTGGGTTAAGGGAAAGTATCATTTTTAATGTTTACTACTACACTTACCACTTGAGAACGTATATTGTTTGTTTTCCTTTAAGAAATCACCTAAATAGATTAACTGCTCTATATGGCTTTGGAGAAATGGAAAGCACAGATGGGAAAGGTACGGGTGACCACAACAATACACTCGCAATTGCCATTTAGCTCATCCCTTTGTCATCCTCTGTTCCACTTCACTGTGGCTGGGAATGCGAAAACCAAACCGAGCGCCCCCGACCGAGTGCCCCCAACTCAGCAGAGGGATTGCTGAGCTCAGCGTCCCCAACATTGCTTCACTCATGTGGATGTAACCTTTTTGTGGGCCAAGAGTGCCACTGGGGGGGGCTCCTCGCCCTTCATTATTCTTTGATGCGAGCAATGCAGATGTGGCATCAGTGCCTGCTTTGCCCCTTTTTTTTTTTTTTTTTGCTGGAAAGGACTCAAGACATTCGCGATTATAGGGCATCATGGCCAGTTGCTCCTAGCAAGTGGCTAAACCGTTGGTACTGAAAGCATGATCCTTGGATCAGCAGCATCAGCATCAGTCAGGAGGCTGGTCAGGAATGCAGAATTGCAGGTTCCAACTCAGACTCGATGAATCAGGATCTGCGATTTAACAAGCTTCCTGGTGATTCTTAGGCATATAAGGTTTAAGTTTGAGAAGCACAGCCCTAAATTCATTTATTTACCTTCAGCTTCCAGAGAAGTGCCACAGGCATTACATTTCTGCCTTGTTCCTTAGCCCTTATGTCCTGAGGTAGGATAGTATGGTCTTCCTTCTCTGCCTTCTATCCTGGTTTGATGACGTCAACCTCTCAGTTTCGTGTTTAGATGTTCATACTTAATAGTTGATCTTTGGGAAAAGAAATCAATATTTGCCCACAAGTCATTTCTTTCTGGACCTGTTTCAAAAGAAGAAAAGACTTGACGAGTTTTCTTAGCATCTGCCACAGCCTTTATTAAGCTGCAAATCTCGTAGGTCATCTATGATGACGACTGAAGTGTACAAATACTGTTTGAAAAGGCATTGCAAAAATTCTTACCTAAGGCATGCCTCTTTATTCCTTCACTGAAGAAGCTAACACAAAGACCACTGGGGCAAGTCTTCAAAGGAGGCAATTCTCTGCAGAAAGAGGCTCAGAGGGATTTGCAACAAAGGACTTCTCAAAATCAACAGCAGCTTGCTGACACTAGAGTGGGTCGGAGGATTGAAAACATGATTAAAACAAAATTAAGACACAATGGCAGGAGCAGTGAGACCTTGTGGGGCCTGTGATCGGGTCCCGTGGAAGGAGAAGAATGAGCCAACAGCTTTCTGGAGATTGGGAAAGGAAGCTGTTGAAGTTGATGGATTGAAGTGGTGTTTCTTTCTTGTATTCTTAAAAATAATTACGATTTTTCCCCATAGATATCAGTAAACACATAAGTCTAGAATACAACATCATATGTTGCTATGAAGTTTTAAAATCGTTAAGTTGAATAACTGTTATCCTAGACTCAAGTAAATATAGTTCCTGAAATTTAACTGTTCTTGCAGGTTCCCTGTTCAATTAATATAATTTACATATGCAGACCCAGACACTGACTGTGCTAGCAAACAAAATGACAATACGAGATGCGCTTATTTAAGACCGGGGTTCACGATGTTTATATCAGTGTGACAGCATTCTCTATTATCAATTTGGAAAAGAATTGAAGTTACTGAATTTTCCAAGGGTATTTGGAAAACCAGTAGCAAAATAGGGCTCCTTGTCAAGACACGGCATCTTGGGACAGGAATCCAGAAAGCAGATTTCTCACAGAAAACATTAGAGCCTCAGCATGTCACATGCATTTTGCGCTGTGCAGCTCACTGTACAGCCTTACATGGCCTCCATGAACGTCATTCCACAGTGACACAATGCGACAGCCGTGAATATCGTCATGTTCCCAATATCCTCCTCATAAACTTTAGTCATATTCACTTTTGGTAGTATTTTTTTTTTTTAATTCTCTAATTAGCCCAGAGCCATGTAAAGTTTATAGACTAGCTCCCAAAATGCTCTTTGCATATCTTGCCATGTGACGTATGAAAGGAATCCGACAAAGGTAAATGCTAGAGCTGTTTTTTGTTAATCGGGGAATGTGGCAGAAGGCTGTTTCGGACCCCCTCCCTCAGAATTACAGTTCTAAGCTGGCATTTATATAAATGCACAAGTTCAAATGGCATTTATAATAAAACATTTCACCAGCATTACTCACTCTCCTGTGTCGGCTGGGAGTGCGGGCTCTGGGTCCACATCTGCGACCCTGACTAGCTCTGCGATCTTAACCTTCTTCATGCTTCACGTGAAGATGGTCATAATGTCTACGTACTTTGTACAATTGCTACGAAGATTATATGCAATGACACATCAAACCGTTTAGGAAGCATCTGGTGTAGAGTCTAAATAAACACCTGGTCCCCATTCTCTCATCTCTTGACTCTGGGTAGAAGGCTCGTGCGTCTGGTCTTCCTTACCCGTTGGATGGAACTGTATTATGGCAGATATTATAATGGCTTCTTGCGCCTCACTCAGAGGCTCAGACACCTGGCTTTCCCAGCCCAGAGAGGCAAAGGCCTGGAGTGCTGGGTCCCAGCACATCCTTCTAATAGAAGGCGCTGTTGCTAATTACGGCAGCGCAGCATGAGTGCCTTACTTGGTTTAGAAACCTAAGTTCAACTTCCATACCAACCACACTTTGATGACATTATACTTTCACCCTTCTAAATCACCTTTTATTCATTAAATTTGGACTTTCTTATATCGGGCGATAAAAATTCAAGCTGTTGCGTAGTGAAGCTTCGTGCCAGACAATAATTCCTCTTCAGCAGTATTTTTATGTGATTGGTTGTTCAAGTATTTGGATATTTGATTACATTTGATTATTTTTAAAAAAATTATTTGAAAATGAAAACCTGAAAATATTAAATGTAATGATAACAAAGCAGTGATGGAAGTTCTTTGAGCTGCTGAAAGTGACAAATCTTTAATTCAGAGACTCATTGACTTAAAGATGGTTTCTGTGTATCAGCCAAGGAAGATAAGGAAAAATAAAGAATCCGTATTTCATAAATGTAACCACACTACTAAAGAAGTCTTGTTTTTGGTGTCTATGAACATGTGCCACGATCCAAGAGTAGGGGCTCATTAAACATTTGGGGAGCACGTGAGTGAGGAATTATTGTTTCACATAATCACACTCCTTTTATGTGCCTTTATCTATACCCATGCCTCCTTATGTTTACTTAGAAAAATATCCCTTAGCCTTAAAATTATTCTTTGCCTATTGCGCTCATTTTTCTACTCATTTTTCTACACTGTGCTGTCAGGCTCAATTATGGTTATTATTGAACTTAAAAATGCATTCGGTGTTTGATGGCTGGGGTATACCATCTTTAAATCCACTTTTTCCTGCAGCCTTTCATGTGCTTGTATAAAATTCACCATGATGCATGGGCATGTGTGTATTTTTTTAAGCAATTCCCTGAGCTTTAGGTTCTAATTCTTTCTCAGAGTATTGTGATATCCGATGACTCCAACTAAGAATTTCCTGGGTGAGTTCAGAGAGCATCTTGTCAGCTGGCTTTTGATTTTCAATAAAATTCAAGTTCTCACAGTTTCCTTTCTGTCCAAGGGCTGGCGGGCCGCTGTAATTTCAACGGCCGTTGCTGCCGGGCAGATTTGCGGTGCAAAATCGTTGAACCACAGGGTGAAGATGAGGTTTTGTCGCTTGCCCTAAGTTCTTTTCCGCTCTGGTTTCTCAGGAGCATTCCATTTCATAGAAGAGCAGAAATATTAAAAAGCACACCAAAACAGGCCTCTCTGTATCTGTGTAGATGGGAAAAGGTTATACAGACCACATTCAAAAAGAGTAATACAGCCTACATGTTGAAATCTCATTGGCTTTCTTTTGATTTGTCTAGTGAGCAGCTGAAGAAAAAAATATAAAAAAAAATATTCTTGGATTTTTAACCAGGGAGTTTAGACTCTCCAACTTGCTTCTTTGGCTCCATGAATCATTTTTGAGGTTCTGTGGCATTGAATTGGCTACCTGAAATTGCTGGACTTGGGTAAAGAAATATTTTATGTCAGAGAATCATAGATTTTGAAGTTCAGCCTGACTTTTTTCCTGTTTCCCTTGTTTTAACTTCCTTTACGGAACATAATTAGTTTTCATGTAAAACTACAGGAATCTTAACTGCACAGCCCATCTCTCTTTTACCCTGTGTCTCATTTGATCTGTTTCTCCTTTTTTCTTCTCTTTTCCATTCAGGGCAGTATGAGTATGGCAGCTATTTTGCAGGAAAGATCATCGCACTATTTTGTTTTAACGTTCACATGCTCAACTTGAATTCCAGTCTCTTTAGACATCACGTAAGAATGGCACATATTGGAGTTTTAAGATATAATTTCTTTTCTTTCCACTCTGTGTCTCCAGCAGCCCTGTAAATAGCTCATTGCTTTGCATTTCTCAAGCATTCAAGCGTTTATAGAACCTAACGATCTTGATCTCTTACTTTCTTTTTATAAGAAGAAAATGATTGCCGTAGATGGCACAGTTCCCAGGGAATCTGCATGAAAAGTGGTAGACGGGCTGATGTCAGGGTATGAACAACAGCCATAGGTATGTGCTTTTCAAGGAGCTGTTCCATCAATTCAGCTGCCACATTTGATGGTATAAGGACTATACCATCTTTATTTTCTGAGAGAAAAGATATTATTGAGATGTATTAAAAAATGTCCTCCATCAGTTTCCTTTTGAAATTCAGCACAACAGCTCACATCGTCCCCATAGCAAAGGAAAACAAAACAAAACAAAAAAAAAGTAATGGCAAATGAATGAAACAGCTGGGGCCAAATGGGAAGGGAGGGTTACTGTAGCAGGGTGACTGTCCACAGAGAAACAAAGCCAAGTACGAATAGCGATTAGTAACTTATTTTTCTGTACACACTAACTCAATAATAAGCCCTTCAGAAGTAATGTTTGTGGCAAGAAAAACTGCTTAAAATCTTTCAAGACTCTGCTAGTATTAGACTTGGTTTTCTTTAGTTACATGCTTATTTTAGCTATTTTCAACTCTGGGATTCCTGGGCGGGAAAATTCCAGTGACTACAGTTGGATGTGAAAAGGGTCAGTCTAATCTCAGTAACTGAGGTGCAGCGGCTAGATAGATAGACCCATGGATTCAGTGCAGGGTTGGAGCTTGTAAGTGGTCATCCAAATAGAGAATGTGGAACTGGAGTCCTACTGTTGAGGCGAGGGAAATGGGGCGGTGGGAATTGACAAAATTTATCTAATAATGACAGTCATTGTATACAGGGCCCAGCTCTAAGCACTTTACATGGTTTATCTCATTAATCTTCATATAACTCTGGGATGGGACTATAGTCCCTGCTTTACAGGTGAAGCAATGGAAGCGTGGAGAGTTTAAGTAACTCGCCTGAGGTCACACAGGAAATAAGAGCCAGAGCCGAGATTTGAACCTGTTGTCTTAACTCTCACACTCTCCTTCAAGTAGGCAAATAGCTTCACGGAGACCTTGTCTAGAGAGTGACCACCTCAGAGACTCGTGCTGAAGGTGTGTGAATGAGGTCAGCTAGGAAGCATCTGGAGGCAAGTAACAGCTTATAATTTAAACACATTTATTGACACAGTATCTGCAAATTCAGAGTTATTGTGGTCCACAGGGCTGAATCCTGGTCCTCTTCCCTGTGGTTTCTTTGGCTCTGCCTTCCTCTGAGCGATGGCTGGTAGAGATGGAGCTGCAGCACAGAGCGCTGCCCAGAGGAACAAGGAAGAGCTCTCTAAGATGCTCAGAGCAACTTCTGCCTGCATTTCAGGACCCTGAGCGGAGTCTCGTGCCCACGGTTAATCCAGTCACTGGCCAGGAGCATTGGACTGTGTACGGACCGTCAGGAGCTAGGGCGGGGCTAACCTTTCCTGAGCCACGTGAAGTTGGGGGGATGCCTGGATACCTAAATAAAATTGCAGATCTTGAAAAGGGAAAGGAAGGGGACTAGGAGCTTGGTGGCCACCTATAATGGCTGCTCCAGAGAGGTTGTATGTTGGTCTGGGAGCTATTGATTGTCACATAAACCCAGGGGCTCACTGCTGTGGTCTGGTAAGTAGGAGGAGAGCTCGACTCAAATCTCAGTTGCTTCGTTTGGTATATAGTTCTAAAAGAGAGCTATAAACAAGGCAAATTGGATGCCATGCCCTTTACCTACCATCTTAGGATTTCTTACATCTCTTTTGCCTGGGAAAACTGGTTTGAGGCAGTGACCTTGGCGAAACACAGGTAGAAGGTTGAGTGGGCCTTCTTATGATTAACAGAGCGAAGACGATCATTACAAAATGAGGCTAGACATTTAGTGTGTCAAGTTGGCAGGCCTGATCTACTTTGGATTCTATAGATAATGCTCTCTTCTATTTAGTATATTTCTCGAAATTTATTTTTATCATTGGCTCCTTTATATAGGAAGAGAAAAATTATTAGCTGACTGATTTTTTTTTTTTTCCTAAAGACAACTGTGAAGTTGGTAAAAGATTTCTTCGGTCCCCAATGTTGTGCTTCGGGCAGTAGTGTAGTGGCGAATACAGCATCCCACACTGCCACTCCTGTCTCCAACTGCCATGGCAGACATCGGTCATTTATCATGGTCCTCTTTCCTGCTGAGCATGGTTGCAGCTGGAAATTATTCTCCATTCAGTGTTCAAGGCAGCTACTGTAGAACTGGCACAAGAACTGGACATTATTTTGCAACTTTGCTCCTGGAACTCTTGCCTGTGAGAGGCGGCACGGGAGAGCAAAGGAACATTCTAGAACTATATATCTAATTAAGTAAGCGAGCTTTGACTCAGACGTATTCGGAATCAGATAGTCTTGGGTTTGAATCCGGGCTTTGTCACTAACGAACTTGGCAAGTTAACTTACTTCTCTGTGCCTATTTCCTCTCTGTCAAGTGAGATTGATGAAACCAATTTCCTAGGCTATTTGGTGATATTAAATGAGATGGAATATGTGCTATTTTTACCAGATTGCACGGCTCTCTAAATGTTGCCTTTCTATCAAAACCTAGACCAAAGACATAATATGATAAATTTGTTCTCTGTAACATGCAAAAAATATTTGCATTTTAACAGGAAAGTCCCCTTAATGAAAAGAATTAATTGTCATAGTGTTTTATGTTATGTTTAGGGGTTGAATGTTTTGAGTTGAGGCTTATTTGCTCAAACCACTCAGGGCATTATTGGTTCTACCTAAAGACACAGCTTGATTTTGGTTTCCAAAATGTCAAACTTGGCAGAGACTAGTGTTTTAGGGAATTACAGAGGGAGGAGAATCCATAATCTCTGCCCTTGAGGAAGTCAAACCAAAAGAACACAGTGACAAATAAGCATACTGTAGAATACAAATAACTAAAGCCTGGAAATATACCTATATATGCTAAAGTATAGCTCCATAAATGTATTTACTTCTAAAATATTTGCATAGGCTGACAGATCAGTGGAATAGAATAGAATCTTAAGTAGGTCCAAATACTTTAGGGAATCTAGTGTACGATAAAGGTGGCATTTTAAGTCAGTGAAGAGATTTAATAAATGGTATTAAGTCAACTTTTTAGCCATTCAAGCAGCAGTTGGATCTCTTTGCTTTAAAGAGAAAATGCAAAACTGAAAGTTTTATAAGGTATCATGGAAAAAAAATTTAAGTAATCTTAGAATGGATAAGATCTTCTTAAGAAACAACCTAAGTAGACATTTTAAAACAAGAGTGATAGGGATAAAGTTTGCAATAAAATATTAAAACTCCACTAAGAGAAATACAGTAATTAAGGCAAAGACAAGACTAAAAAAAAAAAAAATCCGTACATGTCCAATTGTATTCCAAAGAGGTCGTACCAGTTTTTAGCACACCTGCACTGTGTGCAGCTATACCCTCAAAACGTATATACAGGTTCTTACATGTCCACAACAAAGAAAATACTAACAGACCTCACAAGATAGACAAAGGATATGAAAAAGGAGTTCAGAGAGAAAGAATATCATTTGAAGACTATGAAAAACCTTCAGTCTTTTTCATAATTAAAGAAATGCAAATTCAGACCATGAGATTATTTTTATCTATCAGGTTGGTGAAGTTATCAAATTTGGAACTTCACAGCGGATGAGGGTGTTGAGGATACAGGCATATATACAGTGCAGGAATAGTAAAAATTAGTGTAACCTTTTTGTAAAGCAACAGGGCAACATTATTGAAATTTAAAATATGCAAACCTTGCAAGTCCCAATTCTAGGAATTTGTCCTCTGGTTTTATTCTCACAGCTATGCAGAGAGGTCTGGACATAAATTGTTCATTGCAATATTATTTGTAATAGAAGAGGAAAAAAACCCCCAGGAACCAGAAACAGCCTATATGTCTGCAACAAGAGACTAAAATATTTTGATGCAGTCATTATTATATTTTGTTATATAATAAAAGTGTGTATCTACATGTGCTGATTTGCACAGGTCTTTAAGATATATTGTTAAGGTAAAAGGAAGATACTTAACAGTGTCTATAGACATATATTTGCTTGGAAAAGTTCTGAAAAGTCATCCAGGAAACTGTCGACTGTTTTCACCTGTGGGGAGTAGCTAACTCTGAGGGACGAGGCTGGGAAGGAGACTTACTTTTCTTTGAACATTTTTTTGTCCTATTTGAATTTCTGACCAAAAGCATGTGCTATTTTCATAATAGAGGGGTGGGTTGATGGACAGATAAGCATGAAAAACAAACCAATTGCATGTGAATTTCTTTTGTCCATACTGCACTTACCACCTGTCTCACATCATCGAACGAAAAACAAGAAGGAATTCTTATCAGAGGATGAGAAATTGAAGCATTTCTGAAAAATGGGGAGCAGATGGATTCCAGGAGATAGTCCAAATACACATGAGGAAGAGACTGTCGTACAGGTTGAAGCTACGTGGCGGGCAGTCCTCTTAGCTCACAGCAACAGAGAGCGGGAGGGAGAGTCCTTGGAACGATCAGCCTTTAACATCAACTGGCCTTGACTGGTTGCCTCTTCTTGCACTTTACTTCTTCTGGAATGGGTCATAGAGTTATGTGCCTTAGCAGATGAAGTCGTTTTGGGTGTTGGGTCTGCAGAAGTAGAGCAGTATCGTCATTAGTTATCACGGCCGGGAAGGGCTGGGATTCATCTTCCCAGAAAAGAATCTATCAAAATGTCCCACCAAGACCCATGTCTCATCATTCCTCCACAATCATCTTGAGCAGGCCGGAATGGAAAAGCCAAGGAATTGGCATTTTCATAAACAAAGGTGCTTAAACAGGAAAGAGTCACCAAACATTTGAAGACTAGCATCCCTATAAAAGTAAGACACTAAATCCAGTGTGGAGAAGAACTAACATCCAGAGAAAAAGAGTTAATATAACAAACAGAAGATATTTAAACAAATATAGTTAATATCTTCAGGGATATGCAATGGAATGTTAAGGCTATTGTAATCATGAACCATAAAGCATATTTAATTAAAATATGTATATTGAAATAAAATCATATGGTAATTTTTCCTTAATATTATGAGTAGTTAATTTTTCCATTAGTTCAACAAGTATGTTGAATGTATTCAGTGTCAGGCACCGCTAGATGTTGCTAAGTCTATGAACGGCATACTTTTCTATGCTATTTGGAAAGTGTTTTCTCATTTGCTCCTTAACATATTTCTGTAAAGTGAACAGGGTACAGCAGCCTTTGTTATATCTCATTTTACGCATTTGAGATTGTGTTTAAGGGTAGAGTCAAGTTTTGTGTGTGTGTGTGTGTTTACAATGAAACACTTAGTGACAAAGCAGAGATTCACATGAGGGATTTTAAATTTCAAATACATAGCGCTTCTAAATCACATGGTCTTCGTAATAAAGATAATGCTTATCCTGCTTTATAAAGTGAAATAGTCACTGTGACTTTTTCTGAAGTCAGGGCACAGGAGCACCAAGAAGATGCGCCCGTGAGAATGATTGGGTTTTTGTTTTCTACTTGTATTTCTTAAATATCACCAAGTACAATATTGCTAGAGGCAGCGTCTGTGTGTACATAACAGCTTGGTTTTATGGTCTCAGGAAAGAACATAGTAGAAAACTTAGTGACATGCCTATAAAAAAAAGTTTTGTGGGTTGTCTGTTTTAGCCTGAAAGGAGTAGGTCATGAGGGTGACCACAGATATATCAAGAAAGTTATAAGAGCTTTTTAAAAATTTCAGCTGAAACTCTGCTTATCCCCCGATCTTGACAGTGATGGCGTGAGCCGAAGCCGAGGAAAAGCTCCTGATCTCCCTTGTGTCTCTGTTTCAGGACTTATTTTAAGACCGAAGCTTGAATTTGCAAGGACACTGGGGTAGCTGTCCAACCTGATCACAAATGTCCTTATCCCCGTGGACATCCTCCAGAAATAAAATAGTTTCCTCAATTCTATTTGGATTCGGAGAGCTTGTAAATAGAACCGGCCTCCGCGGGTGATGCAGCGCGATGGATGAGCTTGGTGCCATTGAACTGTAAAGTACCATGAAGAGTGTCTGAAAGTTGAAATTAACTTTTTATTAGCATGACACAGCTGTGGGCTGTTTCATCTTGTCAGCAGCAAATTTCTGGTTCTTTCGCTCGCCTTTTTATAGACCTCACATTGGTTCACCTCCAGCTATTCCTGCCATCCGAACAGGCACTGTCCTGCTCCTTGTCAGCTTTTTCTAGTCCTGCCGCTTCTTTATGTGTTTTTTTTTTTTGATGTTTCAAAAGAAGCGTGGAATGTGATAGAGCTTTCATTTTCAAATGTGCTTTTACTGGCTTTGATGCGTATCAGAGCAATAGCCTGGAAAGACTGGGTGAAGGAGGAACGGAGACCAGCTCCCCCAAGGGCTGACCGAATACCTCAGTTATGCTCTATTTTCATATCTGTGTCAAGAATGTGGGTTAAACAATAAGTCTTCACTTCCCCAGACTTTGCTAGCCAGCCACCTGCCAGCTTTGTTGCCTAGACACCTGACAAAATACAGACCTCCAGTGGTCAGACTCACGCCAGATCTGAAATGGAGCAATCCTTGATGTAGCAGTGCGCGTGCCTTTTTTTTTTTTATTTCTCTCTCTTCAATATTTAGGGTTAGGTAGGCAGTTCACGCCATGTTTTCTCTGTATCTTGTCTCTCTCCATTTAGCCACTCAAATAGGCATCTCGCTTTTGCTTATGACTATTTAAAGCCATGACCTCTTGAACGAAATAACCTGTAACAGCTGAGAATGGGTAACTATTTGCTCTATTATGTAGTTTTGACTTCTGGAACATCATGTTTCAAATTGCAGTGGACACAAAAGGCCTCCTTATGGCATACAATAATAGTACATTTTGTTCTCAAAAGATTTGCTGAGCTTAGATGTTATACAAGGTATCTTAAGGATTAAATTGGAACGGCGACGACAAAAAATAAAAATTCGACCTAAATGGTAAATATTTCTCGCTTTAAAATATTCAACTATTTGAATTTTCTGTGATTTTAGCAGCTTGGGAAAGGAGAGTATTAGGACTCTGCTTTGTGGAGCCTCTCAAAGTTAATGACACTGAAAAGGTTCTTCCCTAAAGGATATAAAGATGTCTAAATTAACACCATTTGAACTTCTTTATTTGAATAACTGTACTTTCCCACAGTAAATCCACTAAAAAGTCAAATTCTCAGTTAAAACTAGAGGCAAAATCAATGGGCCAAAATTACTGCAAGGATAACAGAGTTTTGATTGTTTTGTGTTTAGATTTCAACCATCACTTCATTAGGTTTCCCCAGATTTATTTAATATTCTTATCAACTTGAGAATAATGCTTCATTTGTCTCACAGGAATCTAAGAGGAATATGCATCATACAAGTTAAATGAAAGAACGAGCTAATTATCTAAGGAAAATATACTCTGTTTATTCAAATTATTGTTCTCCGGGCATTCTGAGAATATGATATCGAGTGGAGATATCTGGGCATCTTGTGGTTCTTTTACCCCTTGATGAGACTCTTCTAAAAGTGTTAATTTGGTGAATATGTGATGTTAAAAATGACGGATTTAATAAACGTAGCTTGGAAATGTGCTCCAGCACCTACTGTGAATTAGGTAGAGCAGATCCGGCGACGAAGAGCACAGCTGTTTGAAATGTGTCGGGACTGGAGACCGTGGTCATTTTGCGTGATCTCACCAGGCAGAGGAGGTAAGGATTTGTATTTCTAGGCTTCCCAGGGCAAGGAGCCCTTCCCTACCCAGGTGGCCTTTCTCTTCCTGATTGAGGCAACCCAACAAAAGATCCTCTGAGTGGTTGGTTGTATTCTCTACTACAGGGGATACAGCTGGTTGTATACAGGTTTTAGCTGGATATTTCTAAGAGTTATCTTTCAAGTCTGTTTAATGTTTTAAGAACAAAGTTTCACATTTATGGCGTATTGTACAGTAGATATAAGCGACTTTAAAGAGTTAGGCTTTGACATTTTATAACTGGAAGTCTGGCTGTTCACCTTGTAGAGTTAGTGACAAAGAATATGAAATAAAATACCTTAACTTTGGAGAGGAATATCAATTGCAAATGATGTTCTGCTCGAGAAAATATGGAGACAATTATGCATTTGGGCTTTTGGTTCAGTCTAGTCCATGTTTCACAAGTGAGCTAGCCTGTTTTCCTTAAGTGCTTCTAGGAATTCTCCTTAAAGAAAACCACAAAATTAGGAATATAAGCGAGTATAAGGACAGTGCATAAAACTCAGAGGTCAAATATGTAAAACTGAGAATTAGCTCATTTAAAAATGGTCCAGTAAATTCCACTTAGAATGCTGCCCTTGAGATGTGGCTTATTCCATCCACTTTGAATATTTCAGATTGTATGTTGAGAAGTTACATTGACTTTCATTTCTAAAGGTGAATGTGCATTTTAGTCATGCAGTGATTTTGAAGAATGTACTTAGTATTTTTAGGGCTTCCTATTTATTTTTTTTATATATTTAAATTCTCAATGTAGATGATGCAGGCTTTAATCAGAGTCCAGAAAATGAAATGCTGTTGGCCCTTCTGCCTTCCATCTCTCTTTTCTATATTTTTTTTCTGGAAGTAACTCCTACAACTAATGCTATATAGGCGTGCATCCCCTCTTCTATGCTTTAATATGTGTTCATACACATCATGCTATATGCTACTTACACATATAAACATACTTTTTAAATACATGGGATTAAATATACACTTTGTGACTTACAACTTGCTTCTTTCACTTAACGTTGTGCCATATTCTATACAGGTCCATTTAGTTTCACTTTGTTCTTTTTAATGATTGTATAGTATTCTACAGCACGAATATGCCATAACCGATTTAACTGCTCCATTTTTGGTGATCATTGTGACTGCTTCCATTTTTTTTTTTTTTTTTTTTTACTTATTTGAAACAAAATAAGCATGACAAATAAACGTCAATGTGCATACATCTTTGTGCACTTAAAAGAGAATTTCTTTGAGATAGATTCAGAGAAATAGAATCACGGAGTCGAAGGGCACGCACACTTTAAGACTGGACAAATTGTCCTGGGGTAGAACCTCAGCCAGTATATGTTGGGAAGAGTGTACTGACAGGACATTATTAACTAGTTATAGCTAGCATCTATTTTGATGAGCCAAGGCGTGTGTCACATTGGATGCTAAATACTTTGAATTTCATCCCTGAATTGCCTTCCAAAAAGATTTTTTTAATTTATACTCTTCTCAAAAGTGTGCAAGAATGCCTGTCTTTTGTCTTCCTTATCTGCATTTAACATACCTTTTTAACTTACCAATCTGAGAGATTGAAAATGAAAAATGGGGAGCCACTTGCTCAATGAGTATAAAGTTTTAGTTTTGCAAGATGAGTAATTTCTAGAGATCTGCTATGCAAATTGTGCTTATACTTAATACTACTATCTTGTGCATTTAAAAAAATTAGGAGGGCAACAAGAAACTATGCAGGACAGAAGGGTTTGTCAAAAGATATTCGACAAGATGAAGACCCATCATCTACAACCAAGGATACTTTATCCAGCAAAGCTATCATGTAGAGTTGAAGGACAGATAAAGAGTTTCTCAGACAAAAATAAGCTAAAGGAATTTATCACCACCAAGCCAGTATTACAGGAGATGTTGGAGGGACTTCTTTAAGAAGAAAAAATACAAAAGACTCACTTGAAATTAAAAGACACACCCACACTAAAAGGAAGAGGATGGAAAAAGATATTGCTTTGATGGACCTAGAAGGTATTTAAGTCAGACAGAGAAAGATAAACACCATATGATTTCACTTATATGTGGAATCTAAGGAACAAAAAGAACAAACAAATGAAAAACAGACACAAATATAGTGGACAATTTGATGACGAACAGAGATGAGGGAGGTTGAGGGGCCGGGAGAATGGGGTGAAGGGTTAAAGAAATACAAATTAGTAGCTGTTGGATGGTCACAGGGATGGGAAGCATGGCATAGGGAATGCAGTTAGCATTCATATATTGGCTAGATGGAGGGATAGGGGAGAGAGAGAGAGCAATTGCGGAGATTGTTTTATGAACTATATAGGTGTCTAACCAATGTACTGTATACTTGAAACTAATTTAAATTTTTAAAAATGTAAAAAATTAAGAAGGAAGATCTCATGTTAAGTGTTCTTACACCTGTAAAAACATGACATTGTATTTTAAAACTTTATGGTTCTCCGATTACCAGTGACGTGTTGTCCTTTTAAAAGTTTATCGGTCATTTTTGGTTCTTCTGGGAATTGCCTGTTCATTTGCTATGCTCATTTTCACTGGATTGTTTGGCTTTCCTTAATAGATGGCCAAGTCATTTTTATATATGGTAGATATTAAGACTTTGTAAGATACACTATGGATATTTTCTCTCTGTCAGTTGCTTGTCTCTAACTTTTTTTTGTAGTCTTTTCTTATAATAAAATTAAAAGTATAGTTTTAATAAACCAGTTTATTGGGATATGATTGACATACAAAAGCTGTACATATTTAATGTGTTCAACTCGATGAGTTTGAAGATAAATATATGCTTATTGAACCATCACAATTTAGGCCATAAACATATCCATCATCTCCAAAAGCTTTACATGCCTTCTTTATTACTTTTTTTATTAGTGGTAAAATTTATCCTCTTAGCAAATTTTTAATTATAGAATATAATATTATTGACTATAGAAACTGTGTTGTCCAGTTGATTGATAGAATTTATTTTTCTTGCATAACTGAAACTTTGTACCTTTGACTAACACCTCCCTGTTTCCCCCTGCTCCCAGCCTCTGGCAACTACCATTTTGACTCTGCTTCTATGAGTTTGACTCTCTTAGATTCCTCATGTAAGTGGTATGGTGTAGTAATTGTCCTTTGATGTCTGGCTTATTTCACATTAGCATAATGCCCTCCAGGTCATCCATGTTGTTGCACGAGGCAGAATTTCCTTTTATTTTTCTGAGGGCTGGATCATATTGTGTTGTACGTATATGCTGCATTTTCATTATTCGTTTGTTCACGGATGGACATTGAAGTTGCTTCAGTACCTTGGTTTTGTGAATCTTGCTGCAGTGAACACGGGAGTACAGATATCTCTTCGAGATCCTGGTTTCAATTCTTTTGGATATTTACCCAGAAGTGGGATTGCTGGGTCATGTGTAGTTCTATTTTTAATTTTTTGAGGACCCTCCATACCGTTTTCCATAGCGGCTGCACCAGTGTACGTTCCCGCCAACAGTGTACAAACTTTCCCCTTTCTCTAAATCCAGGCAGACACTTGTTTTCTTTCCTTTTTCCTTTTTCCCTTTCCTTTGATTTCTCCCTCTCCCTCCCTCCTTCCCCCTCCCTCTTTTCTTTCTTTTTATGATACTCACTTTAATAGGTGTGAAACGATATCTCATTGTGCTTTTGATTTGTGTTTCCCAGATGATTAGTGATGCTGAGGACTTTTTCGTGTACCTATTGGTCATTTGTACATCTTCTTTGAAAAAAATCTCTATTCAGGTCCTTTGCCCATGTTTCAACTGTTTTAGTATTTAGGTAGACACTATGTATTTTTTGGATATTAACCCTTTTTCAGATATAGAGTTTACAGATATCTTCTCCCATTCAGTTGGTTGCCTTTTCATTTTGTTGATTGCTTCTTTTCCTGGGCAGAAGCTTTTTAGTTGCTTTTCTATATACCAATAACAAACCATCCAAAAAGGAAATTAAAGAAACAATCACATTTACAATAGCATAAAAATTAAATTGCTTTGGAATAAGCTTAACCAAGGAGGTGAAAGACTTGTACATTGAAAACTATAAAACACTATTGAAAGAAATTAAAGCAGACACAAATTAATGCAATGATATTCCATGTTCATGGTTTGGAAGAATTAATATTGTTAAAATGTCCATACTCCCCAAAGAGACCTACGTATTCAAGCTACCCCTATCAAAATCTCAATGGCATTTTTTATAGAAATAGAAAAAAAACAATCTTAGAATTCATATAGAACCATAAACCACAAAAGACTCTGAATAGCCAAAATAATTTTGAGCGAGAAGAACAAAGCTGGAGGCATCACACTTCCTGATTTCAAAATATATTACAAAACTACAGTAATTAAAACAATATGATACTGGCATCAAAACAGACATATAGATCAATGGAACAGAATAGACAGCCCAGAAACAAACCCACACATATACGATTAACTGATGTTTGACAAAGGTGCCAAGAATACACAATGAGGAAGTGATGCTATTGATAGTCTCTTTAATGGTGCTGGGAAAACTGGATATCCAAGTGCAAAAGAAGGAAATCGGACTCTTATACCATATACAAAAATTAACTCAGAAAGGATTCAAGACTTAAATGTAAGACCCGAAACCATGAAATTCCTAGAGGAAAAGGTAGGGGAAAATCTCCTTGACGTCAGTCTTGGCAGTGATTGGACGTGGCATCAAAAGCATAGGCAACGAAAAGCAAAACTTGACAAGTGGGTCTGAAAAGCATCAGACTGAAAAGCTTTTATACAGCAAAGGAGATAATCAACAAAATGAAAAGGCTTTTTAATATTCACGAGCTCAAAATTGTCACTTTTTTCCTCCAGGAGTTTTCTGTTTTATGGATTGCTTAGGGAGCCTTTTTACGTTCTAAAGTTATAAAAATATTTCCCTGTATTTTCCTCTAACACATTCATATACATCTTTCTTTAATCCATCTGCAGTTCGTTCATGCTGTATTCAGTCTTGCAGCCCCAGTTGAGGGACTAGAATATGAACTTTTTTCCGTTACCAATAGCTGATATTCTCTATGTCATTTATTGAATATCCATTTCCATCACTAATTTGAAACTTTAACTTTATTATAAATTTTATAACTAAAATTCCACTGTATGTTTGGGTATACTTCTGGACTCTATTGGCTTGTTTTTGTATTTCTGCACAATTCCATATTTGTAGAGTATTTTAATATGTTTTTCTGTCTGGTAGGGCAATATCTGCAGATGCTCGGTATTAACTTAGACTTTCTCTTGATTTGATTCTGTCTTCATATCCTGATTCTCAAAACAGTATTTTTGTTTTTCGTTCCAATATTATCAAATTTTCTAGCTTTCAGCAAATGGGTTCTGGTTTTATTCAACTGTTACCAATGCTTTTTCTTATTTTTCCACCTGTTGAGCTGGTACTTCTAGATATAAGTTGCTTCTTCCTCCCCTCTTGCTGAGTCTTTTATTGGTTGAGATATTAATGAATTAATAATTGTTTTTTAAGTGGTAAGTTGTAGGCAGGGACATTTTTCACAAAATATAGTTTCCTAAGTTTTAATTTTTAGGTTCACCTCATTCTTTTTTACCTGCTGTATAGAATTACATGGTATAAACATTCCATAATTTACTTACCTACTCCCTTTTTCATGATTGCTATAATTGCTTCTATTTTATCTTTTTTTCCTTTTCACTTTATTCTTTTCCAAACAAGGACGAGATAACCAGCAATGTACATATATTGCTGTGTACTAAAAATGAGAATTTCTTTGCGGTAGATTCCTAGAAATGGAATTGCTGCATCAAATCTGAAGAAACCGTGTCCATGTTATTTTACAATGAAATAAATGGCCGTCTTATTTTAAGGACAACTGTAAATTCAAGATGGCAGCGACCTTTCTGGTCCCCTCTATCTTTCTTTCCCAAAACTCCCTCCTGAATAATCATGAGGGTGGAACGCAGAAACACAAATACTTTCATTCATGAAACCAGGTGACTCACGGAACCTGAAGATAATATGTGAGGATGGGCAGGTGATTGGAGGGTGTGGAAGCTGACCTGCCAGAGATAAGAAATACAATGCTGGCAGAGAGGATGGTAGCAAGAAGGAAGCTGAGTCATGGAAAGGATCAAGAATCACCACAGAAGAACTGAGTCAGAGCTGCTCCAGACTTGGGAACCTGGCAAAGTGGAAGGCGAGCCGAGATCTAGACTGAACACAGGGAATTACGTAACTGACGAGATTTCCACCACCTCCCTGACCTGGTTCCCAGAATGCCCACAGCCTGCTGCCCAGAGAGGAGGCGGGTGGATGTCTTCCTCTGAGGGAGCTGTCCCATGAGAAGACTTGCCGAGAGAGCCATCTGAAATCTTTCAAGCATTGATGCCACCAGAATACACACGTGTGTTTATCTCCACCAGATCTGTGTTCCCTAAGCTTCATATTCAAATCCAAACTTCAGCTTTGAATTTTTTAAAAATTTCCTCCTAATTCTCTTTTTACAGTTTTCTCATCCTAATGGTGTTCCTGCCATCTAGCTAGTCTCTCAAGACAAAACGCTGAGTGGTCTTAGATTCCCAGTCTCTGCTTCTCAATAGTGCAGTCTGTCAAGTTTCACTTTTTGAGACTCTCCCTCGTCTGTTCTTTCTTCATAACTCCTGCTTTAATTTATAGTGCAGCATCCCTCCCCTGAATGACCGCAGTAGTAACCTTCTAACTAGTCTCCACCCTTCAGTCTGGCCTCATTAAACCCATCCTCTGCGGTCTGCAGAATGCTCTATCTAAAATGCATGTCTGAGCATCATCTCCAAGCCCCCTTAGAACCTTCTGTGCTGCTGTTCCTGTCTCACCAACCATGTCTCCCCTCGCAGCCTAATGCAATGCTTCTGAAATTTATATGCATCGGCGTCATCTGAGTAACAATCCTGGGACCCCTCACAGATTTTAAATCAGCAGACCGCCCTGGGTGTTTCTCTGCAGGTGTCCTTGGCTCACATTGAGAATCGCTGGGCTAGAGCATCCTGTCTGAATTCCCTAGCCAGACATTTATGGCCTTTAATGCCCTGACTCCTGCCTACCATTTGTCTTCTGACTTCTCATTCTATCTTGTGTTTAAGAGTTATCAAGCTATTATTCCCCCCGATGGTACCATTTTGTTTCATGTCTGTACACATGGGACCCCACCTACCTTACTTTAGTACTTCAGTGTCTAGCTCAGTTCCAGGTACATGAGACAGGAGTTCTTAACCCAGGCTCAATGACTCAGAGAATCCGTGATGTCCTGAATTGATAGGCAATATTTTGTGTGTTTGAGAGAGAGTGTGCGTATGTGTCAATGTATATGTGTTGTTTTTCTAGGCATTGGGTCCATGAGAGTTCTTCAGCTTCTGAAAGGAGGGTGAGCACTCCAATGAAGATGTTGAATGGGAATTTGTTGAATGGACACAATCCATTTGAATGATGAATTTTTTTTCTCAGGCCAACACAGTTAATTACTAATGTGGGGGGGAGGGAGGGAGAGAGAGAGGGAGAGAGGGAAAGAGGGATAGAGAGAAGGAGAGAGGCAAACAGAGAAGGGGGAGTAAAATCAACATAGTTCATTTAGAGGAGAGGAAGATACGTTCACTGGTAGCTTTCATTGCATCTCCTCAATATAGTTTAAATGGGGAACTAATTTTATGTTTTAGAATAATTCAGGCCAAAAACACTTGCATATGTCAGTTATCCATTATAGAACATAAGTCATTTTGTTTTTAATATAAAGTCTCTGATAATTGACTCTGCTCTTTTTCCCACTGATTGTGTTGATTTACCGAACTCTGTTCCAGATCAATAGAACCATACAGTTAAATTTTCCCACCCCTTCATTGACTGTATCCACCGGCTATTTTGGAGCCAGAGAACAAGCCTCACTGTCTGTAATGCAGACCTGGCTGTGGGCAGCCCCCCCAGGGCCTCCCTGTTGGAGTTCAGCCCATACTGGGGTTCCGGATCAGGACACTGGGTTTCCTGTCAATGTGTTTTCCGGTTTTGTGGTCTTGGGACAATCTCTCTGTCTCTACCCCTGTGACTTACAATTATCTGGTCAATCTTGGCTTTTTCAAAGTATACTCGTGCTGGGTGTCATTCAGCCTTACCTGTGGATACATAGCATTTAAAAAATTAGAAGCTGGGGTGAAAAGTCATGATAATTAGAACAGTAAATCAAGGAAATAGGTTCAGCCAGGTACTCCCCCTCATGCCCTCCTCATTAATATTACATATTTAAATGTAATTTGTTAGTCATTTCCTATTTAAATCTCCACAGCTTCCTTTCAATTTTATTATAAACCTAAAACTTTTTAAAAATAATGCCTTTAATAAAAAAAAAGAAACGTGCCCAATTTAAAAATGTAATTACATATTTAAATGTAATTTATCAGTCATTTCCTTTAAAATTAATAGCTTGTTTTATTTTTAAAAAGTTTGGTAAATTCAGTTAATGTTTAATAGAGTTCAAAGTATGTAGTGAGTTATTAACCATATACCAAATGGAGTTGATTGGTCATGTTTCCGGTTTCAAAAAAAATTTTTTTTCATTAAAGGTATTATTATTTAAAAGAGTTTTAGGTTTATAATAAAATTCCCACACGTTCCCTGCCCCCACACATGCATAGCCTCTTCCGTGATCAACATCGTTCACCAGAGCTGTGTACTTTTTCACAAGGAAGAACCCACATAAACACAAAATCACCCAAAGTCCATACTTTACCTTCGGGTTCACTTTTGGTGCTGTATACTTTATGGATTTGGACAAATGGATAATGATGTGATTTCATCATTAAATATTATACAGAGTATTTTTACTGTCCTAAGCATCCTCTTATGCTTCACCTAGTCACTTCTCCTGGCCTGGCAACCACTAATCTTTTTGTTGTCTCTATAGTTTTGTCTTTTCTAAAATGTCATTTGGATGGGGAGGAAGTAGGGGAGGCAAATGATGACTGAACTACCACCAAAATAGAATCATCTTGACGTATCCGAATGAAGTAGGACCCTGACAGAAACATAAATGTTACCTTTAGCCCAGTCATCTAAGTACCAGTGAGACCCTTTTAATGATGCTTTCTCTCCTCTTCTTTTCCATATCCTTCTGCCCTCCACAAGCTGTTTATTACAGTTCTCTGTTAATACTCCCAATGAAACGTTAACTGACTTTTCCACAGTATGTAGTTTCCTGTGCCTTGACTTACTTTACTGCTTATGAGAAAGAGAGAGGGGGAGAGACAGGGAGGGAGAGCGAGCACAATTTCTAATAAGCTAATAGCTATCAGAATAGATCCAAAGAGCAATAAGATAGAAAGATAATAGGTAATTGTGGGAGGGAGATATAAATGGTCTTTGAAAACAAAACTGAATTATAGTATTCATTAACTTCTGATTACCAAGAAGTTAGAAACTGGATATTCCATTTTTAATTCTGCGTGTCTTACACAGGATGAATTTGAAATCCACTATTGCTCTTTAATTTCACAAAACCATTGTTCTAACGTCTGTATTCCCAGAATTGATTTTCTTTGTTATTTTCCCTTCATAGTTAAAGGATTTTTACATTCAGCTTCAAAGGCTTCTGATTTGGGATTTGTCTCATGGAGAAATTTGAGCAGAAGGGATGCCCAAAAGTTAGCCTCTCCAGGCAAAGCAGAAGTGAGAGTTTTATGAGAAGAGAAAAAATGATTATGGAAATTATGTTGATACAAACTTCCATTTTCTTATACAAGTAACCTTTTCTGTGGCTAGAGTTTCATGGTTCAGCATTTTTAGATGTAAATATTTTTTCCTGACTATGGCATAAATAAGTTTCGAATAGCACAGAGGAATATTTGGCTTTGAAATAAGTGACCTCTCATTTAAAGGGCTACCTGAGAGATGCAGTGAAAGCAACAGTCAGAGTTGGGGAAGTGATGGTGTTTATTATTTATCAGGCCCTCCCAGGTCCCCGTTGGCGTATATACGAGCCTGACTGTCTCTGCACTTGCTCCATTAATCACTTTCTCTTTTAAATTCAGGAGAATCATGCTTGGTGTACAGGGTCAAAGACAAGGTAAAACAACGAGAAAGTCAATTATGGTAAATAAGCCTCTGATAGTAAGTTAGAGGTAGCTGCTTGATGGTTTTGGCATCAGCCATTAAAAGCAGTCTGCTTTCAATTTATACCATTATGAATAACTATTTATAATCTCTATTGGTAAAAATCTATGCCTGCTAAGGTGATAAGGTATACAATTCTCGTTCCATTTGCAATTATTTGAAATGTAAATATACAGAATCTGGAGATAACAAAGACTGTGTTTTTACGAGAGGGATTTTTTGTACCAAGAACCCAAAAATGCTTACCTAAAGGTGACACCTGCTTTTTCTGCTCACACCATCGTCTTCTCTCAGGTTTGTCTATTGTATACAGATTTTGAATCTTTCCAGAAGCGTATAGAGTGAGTCTGTACATATTTCCTTCTTTGCAAAGTTTTATTTATCCTTAGAACAGAAAAAGGAATGGAACCTCAGTTTTGTACAAATGAATCTAATTATCGGGAAGTCAGAGCGGTTAGTGGTTTCTTTCCGAGATAAGGACTCTTAACATCAACAAACTCACCATCCCTCTACTCATAATAGAAAGCTGTTAGACATCGAGTAGCATGTTCAGTGCATGCCAGTGTCGTTCTCAGGATTTGCATGCGCTCGTATGTGTGAAACAGATTTGGTCTGTGAGCAGTGCAACTTAGAATAGCATTCTCCCCAAGGTCACCACAGCCAGCTCCGCGGTTGCAATCTGTCTGAAACATACCGCCCACTCCCCCTCAGGGCCCTTGCTCTGTTCTTTCTCTCCTTGTAATTCTTCCTCCCGAGATCTTTGCCAGACTGGCTGTTCCTTGCTAGTCTAGATTCAGCTCAACTGCTTACTATACACAGAACCCTTTCTATGACCACTCAGTCCTAAAGAGCACTCCCACCCCGTCCTGCAGTCACTTTCTGTTACATTTTCTGTCCTGTTGTTTCCATAGCAGTTATTACAGTCTGGCATTACGTTATTTATTGGCTTTATTTCTCCTCGAGCCTATTCTTCATGAGAGCAGAGAGACTTTGCCAGACTTGTTGCCTGCGGTAGCCATGGATGCTCCCGATAGATATTCATTAGATGTTTGTTGAATGAATGGAAGAGAATAAAAAGCAGTTTGCAGAAACTCTCCCCGAGGAGGCCAGCCGGGCTTCCTTACACGGAAGTCTCAGGGAAGCAGAAGGGCAAGAAATAAAGCTGCAAGGCGTCTTGAAGTTGAGGCCTTGAAGTCACACAACATCACTTCGGCTGCATTCTGTTTGTTATAACAAGTCACAGGACAGGATCGGCCACATCAAAGGAGGGAAAATCATTCCACCTTGAGGAGAAGAGTGGCAAAACCCCTTTACAGAGGCATGCGCTTCCAGGATTGGGAGGCGTCGACGCAGCCACTGTTGCGAACAGCCTATCAGACAGGATTGACCCGAATCTATCAGTATGTCTGCAGGCAGCTAGCTATACTTAGAATTCATTTGTAGATTCCAGAATACGATCTACCGGCAATGACTGAACAGTCTACAGAAAAAACAGTGTCATTTACTGCACACATGTGCTGGACATATTTTATGGTATAAGAGAACGTAGAAGATATACAGTAGTTTCTGTTGTTGTTTCCCGTTCCTCTCAGCGAAGGAACGGACCCAGGATCATCCCATCTGGATCCCTTTCCCTGTCTCTTATATCATGCTTGCTCTACACAGTGAAGCTGTCTGTAGGACTTCTGTTTCAGAATCCTGTGACTCCAAGCTGATCTTTACTCATGCGCTTGTTCAAAATTCCATCTCGGGGTACTCAAAGAAATCTCATAATGCACTGGGTCTGCATTGTTAAAAATCTAACCTGTGTTCTCTGCCAACATCAGGTTTTTATGCTCCGGCACAGCTTGCTTTCTTCATGTCATAAAGAACAGAAAGGGTTTAAAACGACTCTGTGACGTGAAGAATCTTCTTCTGCTTGGAATCTGAACTGCAAATAAATCCTGTATTTGCCCAGAGCTGTGACAATTCCACTGTGTATCCGATATAATGCTTTGGGCTGCAAGTAACGGAGGACCTGACTCAGATTGGCTTCGACAATGAAGAAATTTATCATGCCCTGTAGCCTTAGGTTTGATTCATTTACGAGCTCAGTGGTGGGCTCAGGTTCTTTGCTCACATTGTGAACTCTAGTCTCTTGCTTTTGTCTAGCAGGAGAAAAAGAAGAACACTTCTGACCGTCCACGGATGTCTTCTATTTAGTCTGATTAAGTGATCTCAGGTCCCATGTCCACCCCAAAGCATTAACAGCCCCCTTGTTGGCTGAGGCTGGTTGTGAATTACCCCTGGAGTCAGGAATGTCCCCAAGCCAGACATCATAATTGGGAAGGGGATCTCTGAGTAAAATGTGGGTTCCGACAGCAGGGTAGAATGGAGGAAAGATGTTCGGGAAGTATCTGAAAGGGCCTTGTATAATGGCTAACTCTAGTGAACACCTCTGAAAAAGAGCAGCCCTGGATAACGCAGTAACAGTAAAAACTAAAACTAAAATAGTTAGAAATAAAAATTAAAGGGAAAATTCCAAAGTTTCAAAAGACACTTAAAAAAATAAAAAACTGATATTCCTGGATTTTACGTATTTGCTATGAACAGAGATGCGACATGTATCCCTCCGCCTTCGCGCAGTGTTGTGAGTACAGACACGAAGACATAGAGGTGATGTGCTTACACCCCGAAAAGTAAAACAGGATCCCTCTACATTTCAGAGGAAGGCCTTGGTTTGTTCTCAAGTGTCTTTCTTTCCAAAGAAAGCTATTGTCGGCATCGACCTGAGGTCACCCGATGGGCGTGGCGGTGGGGGGAGGTGGAGATGCAGTGAAAAGGGAGAGTCTAGGGGTGTCTCGTTCGGCTCACTGCTGTATCATTAGCACCTAGAACAGCACCTGGCACAGAATCGGCACTCTGTAGACTGTCGTTGAATCAGCTCCTGCACATCCTCCCGGGAGGAGCACGGAGGTGAGGGCAGGTATGGGAACAAGGGCTCTCTCGTCTGCGAGCAGGAATGGGACAGAAGGGGAGTGCCACCTCCCTGCTCAGTTGGTTGTTTGCGAGGTCAGGGCTGCTAGGACAGCCTCCCCTCAAATTGCCAGGTTCTTATTTATTAAGCAGAAATAAAACTAGCGACTCCTTCGGAGAACGAAACATCCCTAGTTAATGTCTAATGATGGGATTTTAAGGAGAAAATTAGAGTTCATGAATTTTGTCATGTTTCATGTAGCTTTTAGCTGTTCTTCAGGAAAACGTATTAGCCATGGAGTGAGTGTAAAGCACCCTGTGTGTTTTGTTTGAAGATGTCGATGCGCGTGGCTGCCCTTCGATGCTAGTGCTATGGAATTTAGATATGAGCATTTTGATAGAAGCTAAATCCCTAGCATCTCACAATCCTTTGATGCCGCACCATCGAGTGAATGAGGGTCTTTGGTTTGTGGCAGGGGGCAATCAATAGGGTGACCGCTTCATTTGCCTAAATAACCGTTAGATGCTAGGGATATGTTTTTTAATTTGGGGAGTCCTCTGATTATTGTCATTCATATTAATTCAATGTTCCAATTCCCCGGCCACCGTAAAGGAGATGTGGTCTCTTGGGACTGTAACCAATGAATGCGCAGAGCCTCAGCGTGTGTGTCTGCGTGATGGCATGGCTGTTATCTGCCAAAAGGCAACAGCTCTCCTTTCCTGGGTAAGAGCGGTCAGTGTCAGACCTGCGCTGGGCGCTGCACGTGTTTTCTGAGTAATCTTTACAAAATAAACACCTGTGAGTTAGGTGTTTATTTTCCATCTACCCTCACCCTCCTCCAGTCTGTTATTAACACAGCAGCCAGAGTGATCCCGTTCAAATATAAGTCAGATTATGTCACTCATCTGCTCACCGCCTTCCAGCAGCTTCCTGTCTGTCTCAAAGTCCAAGTCCTTGCTATATAGCCTATGAGTCCTGTGATTTGCCGCCTCGCCTTTACGTGTCTGACTCCATCCTCCCTTCCTCCTTTCCTCTTGCTCCATAAACTACGCTGGCCTTGTACAGCTTTCCTGACACTCTCACTCGGGGGCTTCGTACTTCTGTCCTTTTTGTTTGGGATGAGTACTTCCAGGACTGGCACGTGGGTAGCAGCCCACTGCCTTCGGGTCTTTATGAGAAAGTCACCTCCTCACCAAGGACTTCCCGAGCAATCCTAACTAAAATCTCACTACCCTCCCCAGCATCTCATATCTTCCTTTCCAGCTTTAGGTTTTTTTTTTTTGGTATCAATTTTGCCTACTTGCTTTGTTAATCGTCCTCCCCATTAGGCTGTAAGCTCCCCAAAGCAACCCAAATTAGGCTGGTTTTTTTTTTAAACCCCTCATCCCCACCCACAAACTTACACCCAGCAACTAGAACAGTGCCTGTACCACGTGAGATACACAATAAATATTTGCTGAACGATGAGCGATTTCATTCTTTTTTTAGTCATCAAATATTTATTCTGCATTTACTAAAAAGCCAGGCATTAATGCTGGACATGTGTCAAACAAAAACGAACCGGAGAGACACAGTCTTTGACCTTACAGAATATAAAGTCAAAAGAGGAAAACAATAAAGCAGAGCCCATTTTCCACATGTGGACTCTAAATTTCACAGAAATTAGTGAAATTCCCCAACGTCTACTGTCCTTAAGTGGCACAGCTGGGATGGGCACCCAGGAATTTAAAATTATACTGACAGCTCTCTTAAATGCCACGCTGGGATTGGCATAGATACTTACACACACACTACTACTACTACTACTACTACTACTACTACTAATTGTTCATGTTTGTGTGTAGTCACAATACCCTTCGCTGAGTAGGAATTTCATTGCTGGTTGCGTCTATTGGGATTGTTCTCTAATGTATTAAGGATTAACATTAGATGAAGCTCATCAATCATTATTATTGTGGATAAGCTTCACTGGATCTGCCCTTCAAGAGCATCAAAATAAGAATAACAACTATTTCATCTCACTTGTTCTAAATAAAGAAAAAGTCCTTTAGGTTATTATATGCATAAGACAATGGGAAAATAAAGTCTGCTAAGTGGGCATCTTATGGTTTACACTAGGAATTCTTTCTGAAAAGGTTAGGTCACCCATTACGTTTCAGCTTTACATAGTAACTATAAATTTTTAAGTTTGATATTTTTGGTCAGAATGGGTTTTAAGTATGGCACTTTGCTCCCTTTAATGAGCAATAACAAAAGATGCTATTGGCAAAAAGTTCTGCCAGATTCATGCTGTACCTTATAGAATGCAAAAAGGCTTGGCTCTGTAAGGTCCTTGTGCTTTTTATACCCCGTGATTTTTTTTGGCGAAAATGCATGTGAAAAGAACATGGTTATCTTTCTCTTTCATCCTTTCAGCTTTGCTCTTGGTGAGGAGAGATCTTTTAGCGAATAAATGCCATCAGCATTAGAAAGAGATAACCTTGTTTTTATTTTTTTGTAAATGTTAGTCTCTGAAGAAGAAAGACTCACTGTACTCCTCTCTGGCTGGAACTGGGAACACAGCAAAGGGCTAGCTGCAGGAAAAAGCCAGGACCAGGGAGGAGGAAATGAGTGGGACCGAGGGAACCATGGGAAGGGACTTCCTGCCGACCCTTCCAGATGTCCTGAGCCTTATGTGCAGCATCCCGTGTCAAACTCATTACGTAGGTTTTATTTGTAATTACCGTGTCTTGAGCTCCCAGAAAAGACGTGGTTATCACATGATGCGTCAGTTATGTGCATTTCTCAAAACCCCGAAAGACAAATGCTTTGATTTAAACATGATGATATTAAATTTAAAGTGAAGGCGTGAAGAAATGATCACTTGATATGATTTTCCCAATATGACGGTAGTTCCATGGAAAGTACAGGAAAATCATAAAGGTTTATAGATGAGCTAAAACGTTTATCCCAAACTTCTTCGTTGTCCTTAGAACTAGCATCAAACATATAAACGCCTAAGTGAATTCAGTGTCGTGTGAGGTATGCACAGTGTGAACTGTATAGCTCTCGCTTTCATGGTGCTGTACAGATATGGGACAGTCAAGGTCACCTCTTTCTAGATAAAGGAAAGCACAGTAACATGTTTTAGTCCTCTGAAATTGGTCAGTTTGTGGATGTGCTGCTTTTGGAATGAAAGTTTCTAAAGTCTTCTGAATAAGAGAGCATAATGTCTCATTATGCAGTCTTACAAGTTCAAAGAAAGCACAACACAATTATAAAGTTATATTTTTTCAGAGATAAGGCATTCCATATTTGGTTCCAAGTCATTTTAAACGATCAACTCTGGCTACAGAGGATGGAAAATCAGGCTTATTGCAAATGTTTGACAATACTAATAAATGGACTCTGAAAGGAGGGTCAGTTTTGTCACACTTATTTCAATTTCCATGAAATTAGGTCTTTTCTGCTCATTTCCAGTTTTGTTAGATATTCTGATTCAATGAGACCATGGCATGACTGAATTGTGTATAGGTGAGTTGTTTCTGTTCTACTTCATGTCAGTCAGATTAGTCTATATATTTTTTTATTTATCGAAAATAAATTTAACCCAATATCTAAATGGTATTTGCAAAATTCTCAACAGAATTGAGATTATAACCACTTGGAGAATCCGGGCAAATCATTCATGCTAAAAGTTATTCCGATCATATGTTTTCTGGAGTAGTCTGACTATGCCCAACATTTTCATCATGGCGAACTCATCTAAGTATTTTTAATACCTTATACATCTGCAGTCTATAGTCATCCTGCACCTAAGACAGTTGCTGATGTCCAGAAAACAGTCAGCTGCTACCTGGACTATAGGGTCCCAAAGAGGCGCTTAGATTCAGCTCCTTCTTGTTGGCCTTGATAGAAGTCGATAAACGTGTTACTTTATATAGAGATTATTCCATAACTGAACAGGATGGGAAGAGGAGAGTCTTTTTATGTATCGGAATCTTCATTTGGCAGTCATAATGGGGAAGATGCCTTCAATATTCTTCCCCATAATACACAGGTGGAGCCAAACTTAGAAACTCTCTGAGGAAGGTCATTAAACAGATGAAAAATAAGAAAGCATCTGGAAGTGAGAGCATCTCTGCCAGACATTCACGCTAAAGAAAAAATAGCTCTTATAATGTCTCTGTATTCTTCCCTCGAGATTCAAGAATGAAAGAGAATGCTATGTGGTTCTAAGAACGGTGAAGATCGTGAGTTTTACATAATGATATACATCCAATGATGGGGTCGACACTCAATCCTGAACCAGCTGCAGAGCATATGTTTAGATAAAAGAGTTTTCATAAATGAGTATCCATGAGAAAACTCTAATTTCTATTTTGGAAAGACAGTAGTTCCTGTCCTAAAGAGGGATGTTTTGACATGGAAATTTCACCTCTCTGTACAAGGAACTTCTCTTTCATCTAGTCTCTAAAGCTTTTCTTAGAAAGGGCTGTGTAAAAGGTTTTCACTCCACTTCTAGATGTTTTTGTTGAGGAAAGAAGCTCATCAACAGCTTAGCAACTTGAAATGAACCCGAAGCCTCTTTAATTTCTGAGCGATGACTAGCATCTTCAGAACTCTAGATGACTTTGTATACTTTCTATTCATTAGAAGATTTTAGAAGAGCCTTGTTTACTGGAAGTGCACAGGATTTGAAACCAGAAAACCTAAGCGGGAATCCTGTTTTTGACATTTTCTGGAAAATTATCGAGCCTCTGTTTTATCACCTCTAAGCTAGATGTAGTAATAACACTTGCTGACAAGGTCTTTGCTACTGTAGTCACTACCACAGTGATAGTCACTCCTTCCTCTTGTAACTACTTTTTAAAAGTGTTCTGCTTGCCCTTGTTCTTAGTACTCTGAAATTTAAAAAGCGCTTTATCATTACATTTGTCTTAATATGTATGTGTGGTAGGTAAGTGTATTAGTCAGATATTGCCATGATAATGCTATATTACAAACAACTATAAAAATCTCAGTGGCATACAAACAAAATCGTGTATTTCTTACCCATGAGATCAGCTGGCGTGCAGCTGACCAATGCTAGGCCATTGGACCCAGGCCGAGGGCTGAGTCCTGGTTTATTTTATGTATTTCTCCTCTTTTGGACCAGTAACTTCTTGAGGCACGTTGTTTTCGTGGCTCAGGCAGGAACACAAGAGTGCGAGGTCACTTGCCCCACTGTACTTGCATCACATTTTCTAACCTCCCATTGGCCAAAGTGAGTCACATGGCTGAGCCCGAATCAAGATATGCTGACTTACGCTCACATGGTACATCATAGGTATGATGTGTACTGTTATTTCATGGGATAGAAGAATTGGGACTAATAATTCACTCCTTTGAATAGGGTCTTTAGGTGACTCGCTTCCTCTTTGAAGAGGAAGAAAATACAACAAAAAAATATAAAATACATTTTTAAATTGACAGTAGATCTAAGTATAAAGATGGGCTACAAATATGTTGTTTTCTTTTTTTCTTTCTTTCTTTCTTTCTTTTTTTTTTCTGCTTAAAGTGCTTAGACAACTCTTTTCCCCCAGACAGGCTGGAATTTATACATGAAACTTGATATCTTGACAGTTTGTGGATGTATCAATCATTGTTTAGATACATCTTTCTTTGGTGGTTTACCTTTAAATTTGTAGATCAAGGGGAGTAGAGAATATACGAGTATCTGGATCATGGTAAATATTCAGCTGTAGTAATCTCCATTAGGTTTTGAGAGTCTCATCCCATTTGCTCACTGGTCACCTTGGCCAGAGGCAAGCTGCTATAGTCTAGCTCTCTGACATGGATCCTTCAGTGATTACTCATATTGTTGGAATCACAGACTCACAGAATGACAATGCAGAAGAAAATTTACAGAGTGCCCACCCCGGTACCACTGGTTTTGTTAATGGCATGGTGGGTTCAGAGACATGAAGGGCCCGTGCAAAGTGACACAGGTAATATGTCCCGGTGAATTCTTGGAGTGATATCTGTGGCATACATGTTGCTGCAGCAGCAACAGGAATGAAGTAGATAGATTTCAAGGTATTTATGATTATATTAAGGATCTTCTTTCAAGTTCCAGATTTGGCCGTGAGGGCTTTTAATTCCAGGGGAGAAGGGCCAGGCAGCTGCTGGAATTCTAGTTCATGTGGCTGTCACATCTTCACACCACCACATTCTTTGCCAAGAAGGGGGAAAGATATGTACAAAGAATGAGAGGCAGCCTCAGAGAAGAAAATCTAGTAGTTACTAGTTTTCCTTTCTTTCTATGCTGGCCAGTGATCAGTGATTGAATCATTCAGGTCTTAAATTATTCATGGCCCTACCATCCTGGTGGTCTGTGTAAACAAATCAAAATCTAAGTTGTTTGCTCCCTATTTTCTCTCTCAGATTTCTTGCCAGTCTTCATTCATTTATTTTCTAACATTTCAGAATCATTTTGTTAGCTTCCAAATAATTCTTTTGAGATTTTACTCTAATTACACACTGCTTATTGATGAATCTGGGGAGAGTTCAGATATTTACTTTATGGGATCTTTTAATTCAGGAAGATAATATTTATTTTCATTTATTTAAAATTTAGAAAAATTTTAGCAAGGTTTTATCGTTTCTAGCGCAATTTTTATTAACCTCATTTTTTTCATGATTTATGTTTTTAAATTGTGGATATTTTGATCTGATTTTGAGGCAATGACTTTTAGTTGATGCCCAGAATGCATTCTCCTCTTTTTCCTTAATAGAACTCTTGATTTTTTAGTTGGACACATGGTTATCTTGAATGAAGACATTACTCAACCCGGTTGGCCATTAGGTATAGCCATGCGAGGTAGTTGTGGCCAGTGGTGTATGAGCAGAAATATCCTCTAGTGGTTCTTTAAGGGAAGTTGTATGTCTTTCTTTGTTTCTTCCTTCTCCTTTCTGGCTGGAATGCAGAGATTGCTGGATCTAGGAGCCAGGATATTCCTTAGGGATGGCAGGGTGAAAAGCTGGAAGAAGCTGCTCCCCAATGATTTTGTGGAATGCCATCCCCTTCCGCACTGTTTATGTGGGGGAATGATCTTTGCATATTTAAGCCATTGTTTACTATAGTCGTTTTTATCATTTAACCAAACACAAACCTAATTGCAATTATTTCCAGAAAAGGCCTATCGGGGAATGGATTTGTTCACTCAAATACTTCTTGGATGTTATCCATTGAGCTCACCTCTGAAATAGCTAAAACTTACGATTTCATAGCTTGATACCTAATATATTGGATATAATTTAAATTTAGTGGCTTTATTTATTGCGTTGCTATTCTTAATGAGAAAAATAACTTAAAAATATTTTATATACAAGCCTTTTGTTATACACATGCAAAAATGAAATTTGAGATAATTATCTGGAAGCAAAACAAATCAATAAGTTAAACCCCTAAATGGATTGTTTTGTGTCAGCTATGTGAATTTTTCTCTCCTATTTTCTGAATAATTACTTCAAAACAATTCCTCAAGTAGTTGCCTGAAAACAATTTGTTTATAATGAGATTCATCTAATATCAACATTTACTGAACATCTATTAAGCACTGTACTCCGATATGCACTGATAATAATAAAACAACGTTTCTATAGCCTTTTATAGACTGTAGTTTGATTATCATTAAAACTATTTGATATAAGAAAAGAAATATCTCATCTGAAGAAACCGAGGCACAGAGAACAAGAGCATTTCATGTCACACATCAAATAAGTCCTAGGACTCCAGTTTGAACCCAGAATTTCTGACTACAAATTTTGGACAATTTCCTTTAATCTTTACTTCCCTTTATCATTTGATTTCAGGCCCGCTCTTTGAAAAGAACGTTAATTGCGTGTCGGTGTGTTGGATGCTGTTCTAAGTGCACTAGCTATATTAGTTCATTTCATCTTTATTACCTCTCTTGGTGTAATTAGCGTTGTTATTAGCCTTGAGTGAACCAAGGTCTGGAGAGGTAGACTAATTTGTCCAAGGTTAACATAGCTAAGTACTTAGTGGAGATGGGATTTGAACCCAGGCACAGAGATAGAGAAGCCAGTCTCTTAACCATTAGGGAACTGTGCCTTTTCTTCAGGAACATATTTATTCTCTTTTTGTTAATGTTCATTTGCCTGATTTGCCCACTCCTTGTAGAAGGTTAAGCTTTCGTTAGAAACAAAAATCTTCCTGGATTTACTTGTCTTTTATCTAGAGAAAACTGATGGTAGCCCATTTTCTCTAGGTTTTAAGTTCTGAAAAGAGACTTTATGCAGATATTTTAGAGATGTAATAAGTTTGCATGCACAAATGTAGACGCTCGCAAAAATGTTTGATTCTTAAAGCAGATCTGTTCTTTGCTGCTGCATTAATGGAAATAAATGGTTGAGAGTGGATTTTAGTCTACTTGTGCCAGAAGCACTGTGTAGATTCAGCCCACATTCTACTATTCTTGGGTTCATTTTTATTGCTTTCCTTGGAAGTGCCTCCAGTGTTTTATAGTTATTACACACCGTGATATCCAGAACTGACCAGAGCTTTCTAGGTGAAATTCTCTTCAGTATCATGATTCCTTTGAGCTTACAGCAAAATTACATTAGGCTTTTTTTTCTTTCTTTCATCCTTCTGTTTCTCTATTGTAATGCAAGCCCATATATCATCTGTTATCTGTTCTTTCCTTCAGGTCTTTTTTTTTTTTTTTGTCATTATTGCTTTCCAAGTGTTTTGGATTATTTTACTTAAGATAAATTAAGTTTACTTTGTCTGCAGCAGGATAGTATTTTGCTATTTCCATTTTTTCAGGATGACTTCCAAATTTAGAATCACTTTTAAATATATGTCCCAATTACCCATTTTTACATCATAAAAAAATGTAAGTTAAAACTACCTGCGATCGACTTATTGTTATGTCTACTTTCTTATATGGTTTCAGTCAGTAAATTACTTTTATCGTTTCTGAACCATTTGAATAACTCACTATTTTTTGTTAACTGAGCACCTATTTTGTACGTGGCATGTTGCTATGAGGATGATAAGCCTGAACAGAGCCCATAATCTCTCTGTCACTACCTGTGCGACATGATCCTCAGCTTCTCCAAATGCTAAATGACATTAAGCATATTTATAGCACCATTGTGAGCACTAAGCGAGATTAACTTGTGAAATTTGCTGGAACATATGAAGCTTAAAAAAAATACCTGCTATTATTTGAATGTTGACCTTGTGACAGGTATGCTATGTGCACAACTAATCTTTACAATGATAGTACACGTTGCTTTTATCTCTGCTTTAACTGAAAATGTGCCTAAGGTTAACGACCTTGCCTAAGGTCACTTAGCTAGTAAGTAGCTCAGTTAGGATTTATGCCTCTGACCACCTGACACTGAAGCACATATAGATAGGTTCACCGCACTGGCTAACCACACCATTTAATAAGAAGCATAGAAATCCATTACATGACATAGGAAAGGATAAGTGCCATAATCTATGTATAAATATATTACTACTCAGGTAAGAGAAAAATAATATTGTTCAGTTAGTGGTTCATGGAAGGACTGAATGAAGGATAAAATTTGGACTTTAGATGAGGGACGATGCTTTCCTGACACAAGGGCCACGAAGTGATACAAGTGATTGATCATTTTTAGGAACCAGCTTCTGACGTTTTTCGACTGGAGTTTAAGAGACTACAGCAGTCGCTTCCATATCCACAGTTTTGCTTTTTCTGGTTTCAGTTACCCATTGATCAGCAGTGGTCCTAAAATATTAAATGGAAAATTCCAGAAATGAAGGATTTATAAGTTTTAAATTGTACACAGTTCTGAGTAGCATGATGATATCTCACACCATCCCGGTCGAGGCGTGAATCCTCTGTCTAGTGTGTCCACGCTGTAGATGGTCCTTGCCCATTAGTCATTTATTAGTAGTTATCAGATCGTGTCATGGTATTGCAGTGCTTGTGTTCAAATCACCTTTATTTTACTAATAATGGCCCCGAAGTGCGAGAGTAATGATGTTGGGAATTCAGATATGCCAAAGAGAGCCCCATAAAGTGTATGTATGTATAGGAAAACACATTCGTGTATGTATAGGGCTTTGTACTACTCACGTTTTCAGGCTTCCACTGTGGGTCTCAGAACATATCCACCTTGGAGAAGGGGTGACTTCTGTAATGGGACATGAGATTGCAGGGGGTGGGTGGGGCTAGAAAGAGAATTTAAACGGTAGATGAAGTAATCTGAATTTACTAAATAGGCAACAGGAAGTCATGGGAGGTTTTTGAGAGCTGAGCAAAATGAGTTTAGCGATGCTCTAAGATTAATCATGGCAAATGAAACATGGATTAAATATAGGGAAAGATTAGAGATGAGGAACTTCATTGGGGTATTGTTTCAATACTACAGTTCAGAGGCAAGTTATTATCTGAATTAGGGTATTGATATTTGGAATGGAGGATGGAAGAGAAATAAAATGTAAATTCTGGTAAGAATTCACCAGATTTGACAAATGTACACAGAAGAGGAAGGTGTCAAAGAAGTTTAGGAATTGCTTGGGTGTGTGATGGTTTCATTACAAGTGAATGGGAGCATTTGATTTTAGACAGATTGAGTTTTACCATCAAATGATGATATGATGCCCAGTAGTCTTTGGGAAACAGAATTAGAACTTAGAGAGATGTCAGAGTTCGTGATGAGAAGCTATGGGATTAGTTGAGATTTCAGAAGTAAAGATTATATATGCAGAAAAGAAAGGAAACCACATGAAATCACCAAGAAGTACGTAAAAGCAGTTAAGGAAGATACTTGTTGATTGTATACTGTGTACCTGGCTTTTACACATAATGTCTCTATCTTCAAAGAAACTCTGAGGAGCAGTCACCATTTTTCCACATAAAAAGAAGCTAGAGGAAGAATACTGACTGAGTGCTTAAGGCTCCAGGTACTACATAGTAGGTGCTAAGAAGACAGTGGTGGACACACAGACCTGATTTCTTTTCTTATGGAAGTTGGCAAGCTTAATCTAGCTATCATTTCAATGTAACTGCTGAAATCAATTCAGCAAACCTTTAAGGAGATGTTAGGGTTAGAAGGGATAATAATAAGCCAGTTTTCAAGGAGCTGCACTTGAGTGGGGAATGGCAATTAGACTCCCAGAAAAGTTAAGTCGCTCATGCTTACATGACCTGGCAACCATCATTTGAATACCTCATAAGACTAACGTGTGGTTGCCACAGTTTTATCTTAAGACCAAATCACTTCAACCCAATTATATCTCATGAAGCTCTTTAGGAAAATGTAGTATGATGTGCAATATTTAAAATGAACTGTAATCTATTTGGTTACATATTTAGAAAATTATGCAACAGCACCAAGTTGGTAAGAATGTGGATAGAACAGAAGACTCATACGTTGTTGGTGCCCATGTAAAGTGGTATTATCACTTTGGAAAAAGTCTTAGAAGTTTTTTCTTAAATAAAACTATACATATATTTATGTATAGACCAGCAATTTCACTCCAGAAATCTACTCAGAAGAAATAAAGGCATACATCCACAAAAATACATATTAAGAATGTGAGGAAATACTTTAGGGCTATTTCTAATAGAGATATTAGAGTATTATATTTAGAATATTAGAACAATATCTAGTCATGAGAAGATTGGATAGTAAACATATACAATAAAATACTACTCACAGATGTAAAGGAATGTACTTGTATTACATAAAGCAAACTTTTGCTGAGTGAAAGAAGTCTTACGCAATTGAAAATACTGTATTATTCCATATGAAGTTCTATTTAGATAAAACTAATCTATGGTGAAAAAGAATATTTGACTTAGGCGTATGTATCTCTCAACTTCTTGAATGCTAAATTTAAGATTTGTGTATTTCACAAAACAAAATTTTAACTTCAAAAAAAGAAAAACCAAAATAAAAAATTATATTAAAAGCTTTTGGTGTGGTGGGTAATGGTATCTGCAACTTACTTTGAAATGCATCAAAAAATAAGGTGGCTTAATGGATAGATAGCTGGGTAGATATATGATAAAGCAATTCTAAAAAAAAGTCAACATTTATAGACCTTAGATAGTAAGTAGATAGGTAAATACCATACAATTCTTTCAACTTTACTGTGGATTTGAAAATTTTCTTAATAAAATGTTGGGGGGCGGGGAAAGATTATCTAGACATTCTCTCAGCTAATTAAATGCTTGCCATGTGCCAGGCCCTTATGAGTACTTCCTGAAAAAACTAGGATCTCTGCTAATGGATAGATTGGCAGTTTGTTTTCATCCCATCTGAGCTATGGAAGGAATTGTGTTCTACCGCAGTAAATTTCATGGATGGATAAATTATGTCAGGTGGTAGGGGCTATGGAGATAAAAGATGAAGGATATTTAAATAGGGTAGAGGTGCTGGGGATAAAGCCCTATAACTTGTGACCTTACTGATACCTTTGTTTCTAAGGATGGCTGTGCAATGTATTTGTTTATGGTCTATGTTTCACGGATGAAGACAGAGTTGTCCAAATGAACTACATGCTTAGTTGATTCATAGCCTGGTCGATGTAAAAATAAATATTTGAACTATAGAGAGATCTCGACCTTTGCTAATATTTAGCTTTCATATTTGCAAATCTCATTTCCATAAAACAAAGAAACACTCATAAAAATGAATTTTGCATTAAAGTATCTTCCATTAAGTACAAAAGAACACAAATCAGTTATCTTTGTCTTTAGTCTGATTCACTCAAGATTCCACTAAAAGTAAATAAAAATAATCGAAAAGAATATGGAATAAGATGATATCTTTCAGAATTGAGAGGCATATTAATTATCCTTGGAAATATACAAAGTTCTGTAAATCGGATAGTATTTTTAATTTAAGTAATATGATTGATTCTCACAGTATTTTATTCAAAAGAACGATATAAATTTGTCTTTATATACTACATAAATCATAAATTATTTGATGTCTTGGAGCAGATAAATTTGGGTTTGGATGATAAAATGTGTGTACGATTTCAATTAATAGCAATGTTTCACCTTCCTACCCAAGGAGTTTTGAATGTATTTCATAATTCTGACCCTGATCTATGGACCCTAATTGATTTAGCATCTCAAATCTTGCTACAGATGGGGAGGCTTTATTAGAGAAATATCTGAGCACTGACTTGAGGGTCACTGAGCTTTATATATGTTAATAATTAGATATGCAATCTTGCATAAAGCACTTAACCTCTCCAGGCTTCATTTTCCTTATTTGAAATTGAGTTTGGACAAGTTGATTTTTAACGTGTTCTATGATTTTTTTTTTTTAACTTTGCTGTAGAATCTAGGCAAATCTGAGTACAAATTTAGAGTAATTGTGCTTATATTACCCTATTATTTTCTTTCCTTTCTTTTTTTTAAACATGGGTGTATAATTGGAATAGGGGAGAAGAAGGGTGACTTGCACTTAATTCACAGAAGTTTAGGTGATGGCTGTGTAAAAATGTGTGTATATGTCAATAATCTCATGTAGGCTTAGATACAATAGACCAACTAATATTTATTCACTACTTACTGTATTTTTCACTATTCTTACTACTTTATATATTCGTTTATTTGATCCTAACAATTTTATGTAGCATATACTATTGTTATTGGCATTTTGTAGATGAGGAATCTACATAAGGCAAACGTATTTAAGTAACTTTCTGAAGATTACACAGCTAATAAGAGGGGTAACCAAGATTTAATTCAGATGGTGTATGTTCAGTTTGTATCTTAACTTTATGCTAATCTGCTTTTCTAATGACCGTCATAATCTGTGTTTATACTAATGTCTGTCTATCAGTCAATCTAGATAGCAGAAGTTCAGGTTTTCATGATACAAGAAGTTCAATTAAAAGCAGATTTTTAAATCATGGGACCTTTTACTTTTAAAATGCTCCATATTTAAAAAAATGTTTTTTTTTGAATAGATATGAAGTTTTTATAAAATATGAGTAGGACACCCACTAGAATGACTAAAATAAAGACTGATAATGCCAAATATTAGGACATTGAGCAATTAAAACTCTCAGACACTGGTAGTAGGAGTATAAATTGGTCTAATAACTTCAGAAAACTATTTCCCAGTGTCTGCTAAATCTGAACAGATATGTATCCTATGAAGCAGCGGTTCCATGCTCAGGGATATTCCTGGCAGAAATATGTCCTTATGTACGAACAAAAACATCAATAGCAGCTCTTTTTATTAGAACCAAACAGTGGAAATGATACATATGTTCATCAACAACAGGATAAATAAATTTTAGTATTCTTAGATTATTCAGAAATGAGAATGACCAAACAGGAATGATAAGGAATAGCATGATTGGATCACCGACCTATTGTGCAAAAAACACCAGACACCAACCAGTACATAATGTGTAATTCCATTTGTATGATGCTCAACAACAGACAGCACTACTCTATGCTGTTTGTAGTCAGGACAAGTGTTTATCTTTGTAGGGTGATGACTGGAAGGGAGCGCAAGGAAGCTTTTGGGTTCTTGAAAATTTCTGTATCCCAGGCTGAATGCTGGTTACATAGATGTGTTCAAATGATTCATCAAGCCATTCACTTAATATTTGTGCAGTGCTCTATGCGTGTGTCAAAGCTTAATAGAAAGCTTCCATTACAACAGTATTTGTAGGTCTTCAAGAACACCGGTACCATGGACTCCCGTAGACCCAGTAGTCATCGTAAGAATACCATTGTCTTAGACGCTCTTTCTTTTCCTTTCCCCCGTTATTTTTATCTTCCCTTACCTCTCAGAAAAAAATTATCTTGAATTGGCATTTATTATTCACTTTCTTTCTTAATAGTTATATATAATATAAAAATCATATATTTAAATACTTTATGCTTGCCACTAATTAGCTGTATAATCTTGCACAAAGCAGTTATTTTCAGGCTTTAGTTTTCTTATTTGAAACTGAGGAATTTGGGCAAGTGACTCCCTTTTCGTCATTTTCTTGACATCGTACCTCTTATTTATTCAGTTTAGATGTTAAATAGATACTTATTTTGTGAATAGTCATATGCATTGGGCTGAGGGAGGGATGAAAACAGTATACAACGGTTCTCTCCCCTCTAGGTACCTCAGTATTGTGAGGCAGTGAGGCAAACATCTGTAACACGGTTGAGAAACAACAGTTTTCATTTTTCATCTGTAAAAAAAAAAAAAGGAATTAATTTGGATGATCTCCATAAACTTTTCCAGCTTCAAAATTTGATCATCAAGTATGTATGCAAGGGCTAAAAATTTGATATGGAACTTAATTATGTAAGTATACAAAGTGTATGATGAAACCATACACTTTGGTTTGGAATTCTTAAGACATTCTTAAGGGTGCATAGTATTTTGGAATAGGACAAAATAGACAAAAATTATTCATGTAAGAGGATTCAGGGTCCCTGTACCTCAGTCTACACTCACGTTACACATGATATCAATCTGGGTAAGCAGAGAGTCAGATTTATAATAAAAAGACCTATTAAAAATCACTATCAGGGGAAAGGCAGACAAATTCAAATTAGAGAGGACTGGGAAGAAAAGTGAAGAGTTATAGGCTGAATTTGGAAAATGCTTTGGGTTGAATAATATTAGAAGTTATAGAAATAGAGGGTTTTATCATGTTTTGCAGTGTATTGAGTATCTTTGATCTTACCTCTGCCATCCTGCCCCTTGATGGAAGATGATAAAAGCTGAAATTGCTTTCATTTTATTTCATACAATTTTCTGTCATTTGAAGTTTATGAGAAATTGGGCAGAGCGAGGCCTCAGTTGTGTGTGGGTTATAGTTCTTTAATAGGTAAAGTAAGATGAGGACATTCTAGGAAGTGCGAGCAATTTGAGAAAAGAAGAAATTGCTAAATTACCCTAATTAGAAAGTGATTAGATTTTCCTAGCAAAGTTGATATTTTATATTGGGAACATTTGGGAAATGAAGTTATTTAGGTTCATTCATTGCTGTCTCTGATGAACTAGGATGATTAGTTTAAGAAACTTTTTTTTTTTTTATTGTTATGGTGACATTGGTTAACGAAATCCCGAAACTAACATAGTCAAAAACTCTTATACTCAACACTATAATCTTATTTAACAGATGTTTTACTTATTCCTGGGATGCATACTAAATTTTGCAGCAGTATATGAAATGCAGTATGTGAGGGAGTTTCTCAAGCCTGTTGAACAATTATAAAATTTTACTTCTAAAAGCATGGTGTTTGTGCTAGCATGTGGGCAGTATGAATATGAGAAAAGTTATTTCCAAGAAAGAATGATGAGACTGGAAGGTTAATAATGAATGAAGAAAAGGAAGAATCTAAGGACAGCTCCTGTGTCTGAGCACGGGGGAGTGGGAGAATTGGGTGTTTTTAACAGATTAGTATTACATTTTTTAAAAGTTGAACTTGCTTTTATTTGTTCCTTCAACATGTTTACTGCATATTTCTGTGGTTTAGAATTATGCATTCATTAGAACATGATGATGAATAACTAAACAGGGTTTCTTCCTCATGGTCCTTATCATTTAATTGGGGATTTAGACACCAGATCCCATGATCACATTCCCAAATGTATAATTCCAAATGATAAGTCTTATGACGGAATGGTATTTGGTTCTATAAGAACATTTAATGCAGAGATCAGACTTGGTCTGGGGCAGAGATGGCTTGACCTGAGATTTGAAGAATGAATAGAAAATAGTTCACTGAGTAGAGGGTTGGGGGAGGGAGGCTGGGTTGGTTTAATGAAAAGACAAGTGTCATGTTATGTGTTTGGAGGGTAGGAAGGAGCAAGACCATGCAGAACTTTATAGGCCATAGTCAGGATTTTGGTATTTACCCTAAGGGCACTGGGAATCCAATGAAGGGTTTATGCAGACTTGTAGTTTGATTGCCATTTGGAAAGGCCACTCTGGTTTTAATACCGAGAGTGGATTACAGAGGCAGGGTGGAGGACGGGGAGGGGTGAGGAGTGGATGTGGGTGTACAGGAAGGATGCGACCATGGTGAGCTGGGCTGGAGGTGATGGTGCCTGGAACTAGGGTGCAGAGAGGTGGAGGTTGCCAGTGAGAGACTATAGAATGAGATAAGAAGAAGGCCTAGGGATGAGCTTTAACGATCTAATATGTAAAGGCTGATGGAATCAGAAAGATCTCCCTGTCGTTTAATTAGCCCCACTGAAATATAGGTGATATTATATTCTTTCAACCTCATTCTTCCTTTTGTTTCTCTTTCTTCCTATTTAATTAATTAGTTAATTTTAAGAAAAAGAGCTTTTATTTGTGGGTCGACCTGTGATTTGTCTCCCCATTCCGGAGTTTGGGGCAAGTTTTAAGGCCTCAGTGGGACCAGGCCAGTACGTGGACGTGCTGGCAGGGTCGGCCTTGATGTAGAGCTCTGGAATTTGGACATTTATGATAAGATGTGGTAAGGGGCTTTGGCACCAGATATTCCTGAACAATGGACCCTTCACTTCTGGAAAGTTCCCAGTGTTCATTCATATCCTGGTCCTTTGGTTCTGTGGGAGGAGGGGGTGAGACTTTGGTTCTGGGTGCGACTGAAGTCAGAGTTCTCTCCACTGTTCATGCTTCAGCTGTGTGACTTGTGGTTTGCATCTGTTGTGTTCTATGATAATTCTAGGGTTGGATAATTTAGCAGCTCATCCTTCTCAGCAAGTTTCCAAATCCTTTCTGTCTTGTTCTACCTTCCTCAGATGTCGGCTTTGTCCTCAGATGTGTCTTCTAGCATTTCAGGATGGATGCCACACCTCTAGGCGTCACATCTGCACACAGCGTTGTTTCATAGAGTTGAGTGGAGCCAGTGGCCTCCTCCTCACCCTTCTTTTTCCTTTACTCTCATGGTGCTCCTCTGTTTATCTTCACGTGTAATGGCAAAACGCTGGAGCGAGGTGCCCAGGTAAGCATAGGCAATTGTTCCTGGTGACTCTCCAGAACCAGTTTCGTATCCCAGTGTCCCTTGGCTTGACAGGTCACTCTGTTATAAATATCCTTTGGCGATGTGAGACTTCCCTACAAGTCTGGGAGTAGATGAATTCCTTTAATTCTGTAATGCTTTGGTGAAATTATCCGTCACAGGAAGGAAGGGGAGAATGGGACATCTCTGTCCTCCCCTTGGGAGTGGGGCCCATCAGCTGGGACCGTGGTCCAGGCTTCTAACACCTCTCATAACTGAATAAGGCTCTGTCTTCCTTTCTTTAAAAAAACAAACAAAAACAAACAAAACAACACCACCACCACCACCAGTTTAATTTCCACTCTTCAGAATGATCAAGAAGTTCTATAAACATTACAGATAGATATTTATTACTAAGAATGCTAAAAATAACAGAATCATAGACGATTTTGTAAGTAAACTACAAATGACTTTTTCAAGGTCACATGTAATTAACTGCAGAGTTCTAGAACTGACTTTGCTGTCTTTTATTCTAATATTAGTTCCAGCATTGCTGGAACTCCTCCTCCTCTAAAATTTCAAAATTGTATGCAAGCTTCTTTCTGCAGTGCTTAATACTTACCCAAGCTCAAACTATTAAGACTTTATTAAAATCTTCAGTTCATTTACATAAAATATACATTATCGTAAACTCACCTTCAGTGTTAATTTTCCTACAACAATTAGATTCTAAAGAGAGCATGGAAGGCAACAATTACATATAGTCGAATTTACTAAATTACCCTTGAAAGTTCCTTAAATAACTCATAAGGAAGTGAGATACTTACCCCATGAGAGACCCGGGAAACTGAGGCCAGGTAGGTGTGAACAGATTCGGTGTCCCATCTCTTGCTCAGTCTGGGGGCAAATGCTTACTGAGAGAAACGGTGGGGGTACCCACGGCACTATTGAAATAGGTACCCATCAGGTTGAATTTGTGTTCACATTCTTAGTCTCTCTCCATCCAATAAGTCTCTCCTGAATGAGCCCACATTAAGGATATAAGGGGCATATGTTCCCAGTTGAATCCTTCGGATTTTATGTAGCATCTAATTTGACTAAATAGAAGCCTTGCATGGGAGAGCAATGTGGCCAGGTTAACACAGTTGAATTGCAATCACTTCCCCCAAATCCAAACAAAACTCCATTTTTCCCTTCCCAACCATTTGGATAACTGTAATCTTATAAATTGGTCTGAGGTTATTGGCATAACTGAATGTCAACTCTAGCTGTTTGCCACGTGAGCCTAGGCATAGCTCCATTAATACAAAGCTCACGATCATCAATATGTGTTAAAGATGCGTTTGGGGGTATGTGACAGCTATGAAAATTGCCTTTGTGATGAGCTAGAAGTAATCATTGTATGGTAATTAAGCATTTAGAAATATCCATTTTGTAGTACAGGAAGATTTCAGCATTTGCCATTTATTTCTACAATAGCTGATTTGCTGCATTTATTCTTTATTTGTCTTTCCTGTGAATACATTTGTTGCTATGTTCTTAGTATTATTGTTCACTTCATTGCATAATTAGTGGTATTCAGCTGCTGCTTTTTAGCTTAAAAGAACTGTAATTAGTTTTCATTCACTGGTGGCATTATACGGCATCAGGGTCACTGCCAAAGGTATAAGGACTCTAATTCTATTGCAGGTTTTAAATTCCTGTAAGCTTAAAAGCCTATTTTGTTCATCTTAAGTAATGAAAAAGTATATGAGTTATAAATGATAGAATTTCATCTGGTTGGAAGAAAAGGATATTATAGAATTTGAAGGAGTGTTGTGTATGTGTATGAGGTATCAAGTTGTTCTGTCTCAAGTGGAAAATTCTGTTCTCACTATTGAATTGGTCAATTCTGTATAACTCAGTCCATCTTTAAGAGATCCGTTTGTTCTTTCTCCACTAATTGTGCTACTTAAAGCAAAATATTATTAGTGAAAACATGGGCTTGTACAACGAAGACATCCTGTGTTCAAAACCTGTTCGATTTAGTGAGTAGCTCTTGAAGAGTTAACTGTGAAGATTAAACTCAATAATGTTTGTAAAGCGTTTAAGACAATGCTCATGAATATTAGTAACTATTATCGTTTCTTTATATTAGCGTCATCAACACTCTCAGGTTTTTGTAGGATGTTCCAAAGTCTCTGTCCCAGGGGCTTGATGCCAGAAAGCCTTGTTAGAGTCCACATGTTCTGGAATTATGAAGAGGGAAGACATCAGAGTGAGTATCGATGAAGGCATGTGCCTTGAAGAGTGTTTTATTAACATCGGCTGAGGTAATAGAAATCCAGAGCAACAGAGGTGTTAAAATTCTGCCGATGTTAAAATTCTGTTCAGGTTTCAGTTCACTCCCTTGTTAGTGCTACGAGAGCTTTGGGCAGTGTGCGTATGCGGTGTGTTTCTGTATGTGGAAGGGGTGTGTGTATGTTGCGTGTGTGGCGGGGCTCAGTGCATGTATGGGTGCTGTGTGTTGGTGGTCGAAGAGTTCTGAAATCGTGGTGGACGTCACAGGCAGGGATTGCTTTATCTCTGGCGGATCAGCCAGTGCTCTGCACATCCTGTCATTTAGATCAGTGAGGTGCTTCTGGCTCTTTCATTTTCACCGTTCATTTTTGGAGCCCTCAAGTATTGGCTTTTCGAACCCCAGTGTGGTCACCACGGTCATACACGAACTTAGGAGAAGTTTGTGTATTGACAGTGGTTTCAAAGTTTGGGAACACAAGTTTCTGGGGGCGAAGCAACCCCGGAGAGAGCAAGAATTAGGAGGAAGAGTTAAAAACAGCTCTAAGCCAATGACCTGATGATACTACTACTAGTTAACACTCTTACTACTAGTTAACAGCCCTTGCTCTGCGTGCCAGCTACGTTTATAAGACTGTTATATTCATTAATTCACTTAGTTATGACAAGTCTAGGAGGCAGAAACTTTATTCTGCTCCTTTGAGGTGAGGAAACTGAAGGAGTACTGGGAAGTGTTGGGATGGGACCCGGGCTTTCTGCTCCCCGTTGGCACCCCTGGTTCCTCTGTGTGGTGGTTGCAGGGAAGGTCTTACCTCTTTTCTGTTTGTTTGGGTTGGCCAGAGGTGTCCATTTTTTTTTCAGTGTACCAATGGCCAATAAATGAAAATCAATCTAAAAGACTTAATTATTTTCATTTTTTTCAAATGAAATATAATTTGTTTTTTAATGCCTAGAGATCTCTTTCGGTCTTTGTATTCTTTAGATATTATCGTGGACTGCTTTTATACATAAAGAAAAAGAAGTTGGTAGTTGGACCAATCGTTTGGATTATTGAAGCAAAAGAATATAAACTGAATGTCGAAGAGAAAAAGGTTGAGATTTTAGACTGAGTTGTGAAAATCAAAAGCACTGATTATATTCACATGATCCTACGTTGGTAGATCTTGGAGTCAAGATACCTCACTCTGAAAATATTTGCTATGTGATTTTTTTAGTTTTAACATTTTAATTATGAACATTTTAAATGTTACCAGAATGAGAGGGTTCTCATTTTTCTTTCTAGATCTGGAAGCCAGAGAGAAGAATGTGTTAGAGTTGAGAATTTTTAAATTAGGGACAAGGAGTAAAGCGACAGAGAAAAACAGGCCGGATCATAATTCTGACTAATAATTTTCAAATAATTGATAAAAACTAGGGAATTAATTATTTATTCAAAAGACCCATCTTTAGAAAGACAACATTTCAGTAACAAAGCAACGAAGGCCTTCCCAAAACTCTTAAAATAATTATGGTCATTCAGTGGGTCTCAAGTACCCACGACATGAATTGCCTGTCTTTCTTTTTAACCATTTTCTTGGATAGTCTTAAGATGCAGTTATGTATGTAGATTAAAGGCCGTGATTAAAGGCAGACGTTAGGGATCCAAGCATGGGAAGTGCACTAAACCAGACATAAGAACACCTTGGTTCTTACTTTTGCTTTATCTCTTCATGTTACCACTTAATGTTTAGGTTCCCTTGGGCAAATTCAGACTTTCTCATCTGTAAAATGAGATAATATATGTGCTGCCAACTCTGTAGAATTGTTATAAAGGAAAACAAAATAAACTACTGTTTCAAGACCATTTCAAATGAAAAAGACTTAGAGACAGGAAAAGGCTTCGTGCTAGAACAGGGGAAGGCACGGAAAGGCCCACGGTAAGATGCTGTAGAGACTGATGTAAATGCAATGAGATAAATAGTTGCTCAGGCCAGCGGTTCACTCTGCACTCCCCTGGGGATCGCTGAAATTAGCAATATCTGCTGCTCATCTCCAGGGTTTCTGCTTTAAATAATCTGGGGAGGGCCCAGCTATAGATTTCTGTGCTCCCCCACCCCCAATTCCTGAGGCGATTCTAAAGAACAATCAAAGTTAAAACACCTCTTGGAACAAAATTTGCAATAAACACATTGACATTAGCAGTTGAAAAAATGAAAACCCTCCCGTTACTAATAGGTCAAATATAAAGGAAACTCATGAAGATACAGTGTTGACAAAAGAGGTGATCTCTAATCAGAAATATTTTTATAAATATAGAAAATATCTTTCATAGTTGGAAGTTCCAAGCTAAAAATGAAACGAATGTACTTATTTAACTTTTAAGATAATTTTTCACATTAATGAGCCTTGGAAGCCAGGTTCATGGAATTCCAATTACCAAAAGGGCTTTGAAAGTGTGATATCATACATCATGAGAAAACATAATAACTTTTAAAAAGAGGGCCAAGGTAATAAAATTATCATAAACAACTTGATTTGGTTATGCTACAGAAAATCTAGTGATTAAAACTTCCATCCCTGTAGCTTCACTGTTTAAATTCAATTCACTTATATTTTTGCCCTGTTGCTAATTGTATTATTTGAAGATTCAATGATATGTAAAATATAAAAGCAGCAATTTGAAACTAAAATATATCTGCTCTAGAATGTCTCAATTTGCTGCTCGATTTAAATAATTTGGGGACCCTTAGAAAATTGCTAAGAAGAATTAGCGTAAAAACATTTGGGACTAGTTTCTCTCAAATATGATGCTCAAAATAGAAAAGTGCTTTAAATGATAAAGTTTTATATTCTGGCATCCCATGGACTTTAAAATAAAACTTTCCAATAAATGGCTATGACCCTGTTAACCAAGCAGTTCTTTGGATTGAACCACTGATTACCTCGCCCAGTTTGTAGTAGAAGAAACCGAGGCCAGAGGCCAGAAAACAGTAAGGGACATTCCCAAAGCCACACAGCTCATTAGTGGCAGAACTTGGACTGATCTCTTAGCTCCTAGCCCTCCCTGTCTCATTCTGGAGAAGCCCAATACATATTTTTATGTTTTAGGGTTCAGATATTGGAGTGCATTTAAGAGTCCAGTAATGTTCAGACCAGAAATGACTTTAGCTACCAGGAACCTAATCAACCAGTAGCCAAAAAAGGTTACAACGAAGTGCTGTTCAAAATGAAAGTTCCAAGCATCATTAAGAGGCTGATTCATATAGAATTTGACTCGCTGCACATTTGATGTCACTGATGGTCTGATCATTTTAATACCCATATAAACCAGAATGAAAGTCATAATGTCACTATACATTTTCAGGTGCATTATCCTGTTGTTTCACCTCTTGCTCTTACTTGGCCTCCCAAACTCTCTACTCCCCAACGAGGCCAAATGGCCCCAGTCCTCCCATAACTGTTATGACACCCAAGCTGTTAAATTGATGGAATGGATTACACCAGTAGACCAAGTTAGACAATATTCAAGCATGAAACATTCCTTTTACAATTCTGCGTCTACTTGTTATAGACTTACTAATGGCTATGTGGAATGTTTTATATCTCACAAATACGTAGCAAGAGAAAGACATGAAAAGAAAATTGGAGGGACAGTGTTTTAAATCTAAGGATTTCAAGATATGTGATTATTTAAAAAACTGAAGCGAATCTTATCAATAAGTAATGAATTTGTAAGTCTTTGATTCACAGAGAGCTAATGAAAATTAACGCATTGGGTGTAATGTGAAACCATGTGAAATCCAAGGTTTATTGCAAATTATACTTCTATCATTAAGGCTTCAAAGGTCATCGTTGTTGTGTCTTCTAGCATGCTTCAGACAGTCATTTTTATTCTTACACAATGTCGTACTTCTAAGAGAGAGATCCCCAGACCTTGAGGCACCTGTTCCAGTCCAAATAGGTTAAAAACACTTTCAAAGAATAAGGGAGTCGGAATTCAATCCCACATCTTCTATTTCCTGGGACAGGCCTTTTAATCACCCCAGGCTTCAGCAGAATGAGCATCAGGCTCCTCTTACTAGCTTAAGGTGGAGGGTGGTTGACAAACAAAGGGCTCTTGCAAGCTCTGCCTGAGGCCGGTGTCTTGACAAAAGAACCAGCTACAGTAGGTTTTCATGTTGCTATCTTCTGTCTTTTTCTCCATGACAGAATTGTGCCAGCTTTGAGTAAATATGCGTGGTTTAGGGGTTCCCTCTGACAGAGATTGGGATGTGAGATGGGGGCATGGCTATAGAGGAATATTAGTAATTTTATATAAACTTTGTTAATCTCATTATTTTCTGATAATTAGATCCTAGGGAGAGGAGACTATTACAGAAAGTGAGTTTTGACTAGAAGAAACATATCCATCTGAAACCAGCATCCAGGATCATACAGTGTTATTGCCTAGTAACAGGGTTCAACCAGGAGCTTGGGCTGAGTTGCAGAGCAGCTGTGCCCTCAGGACAGAATATATCCCTGCAGGCCAGAGTTCTGGGTTCAGTTGAGCTGACAGGGCCACCAAGAGAAGCAACAGCTTCCACAGGAATGCAGTAGTACACACAGAGAGCTACCTGATGGAACAGCAGAGGGAATGGAGGACGTAAGGCAGAAAAGATGGCGACCAGTCACGTGAAACCAGGCGAAAGAACCTGGCAACCTTCTTTAACTAGTGCAAGAAGGTTTTGCAACCCAAATTCCCAGCTACTTTTGCTCTTTGTCTAAGCCAAGAAGTTTTTTGTGGTTGTTACTGGGTCAGTTATACTGGTTGATGCGACCTGGGGGAAATATAGCTTATGCGTCTATGTGTATACTCAAGATAGGTCATTGTTGTTATGCGCAGAGTTATTCACTGTTAGAAAAAGTTGGATCTCTTAACTGTAGTTATTTTCTCGTGGCGAGAATCTGATAACATTAAAAATAGTTAAATGATAAAATCAACAAATAAAGCTGGACCGTGGAAATCAATGAAAATCTCTTTTTAAATAATCTGGTTAAATATTTGCCTGTAGGCTCCGCCTCGAAGTTTGACCAGAATGTACTTAAATAAACAGTCCTAGGACACTTGGCACAGTTCGTTTTTATATTATTTGATACCAAAGGATGTTCTTATCAGTGGCATATCAAGCATTTTATTTTTGAATAGGAAAGCAACTTCCCGAATCAGGACTTGGTAGCAAACGTTCAGTTGAGAACTCCACTAACAAAAATTTCCTTAATTTTTTATTTCCTTGAACAAAGATCGACTCCTTTATAGATCTTCAAACAGTTGGGTGACCTCTTTTAATGTATGTTATTAGTTTCCCTTTCAAATAACGTTTTGATGTCTGTTAACTTGTGAGTACAAGGGCCATTCGAAGGTCACAAGGCCCTTCCTCCCTGTGGACCACAAAGCAGTCGTAGAGGGGTGGGGTTATGATTTGCCCTCATATCAAAGAGAGCCATGCATTTGATATGTAGACCTCCGAGATGTGGCAGTTGACCAGCTTCTGGCTGCTGGTCTCCCTTCCTATTTCTTCCTTCAGTGAGTGACAAAAGCCATATTTAAAATTTTGAATCTGCATGCTTCTCTCCCCAAATATCTAGAATTCAATGGATTGGGAAGTTGTGAATAAGACCCTGTATTTCTGACCACTTCTGGACGCATAAGATGATATCATGGAATGATTTTAAAAAGTTTGTTTCTATGTTGCCCTTCCCCCTACCTTGATGATTCATTGTTTAAAGATTAAAATTTTACAAATTAAATCAAAAGTTTTTTGAGGCCCTAATGGCCAATATCAAAGAGCTGAACCGTCTGCTCAACTCTCGTAAAATTTCAGAAAAATTTAGATGACATGTTATAAGAATACCCTGCTCGTGGATCCTGTGACAAAGCCTTCCACAAATGCTCCCAACTAAACCAAATTTCGTGTGTGTTATGGCCCAGAAAATTATCCTATTCAGGGAAGCTGGTTTCATAAATGCTTTAGAAATAAAAGGAACAATTCCCAGTACAAATGTTGTTTGTCATGCAAATGAACTCAGTAAACCCAAGACCAGCCCCTTGCAGGAAACCTGCAGGACCTGCTGAAACATTTGCTCACTACTCAGCCCAGACGTGCTGGGTTAGCAGCCTGCTTGAAACCAGAGTCAAGGTTATGGAACAGGAACTTCTGCGAAAAAGGAAGGCCTCCTTGAGAGAATGTGGCATTCGGAAAACTTCCGAATAAAGACTGAAAAATTAAACAGCAATATCCAACACCTATCATTTGGTGATTGTGACTGTTCACATATTCACATTCAGAAGGTTCAGGCTAGATGCCTCGTTTAGTGCGATATTTGGAAACATCTTCATGAATGAATGAAGTAATAGCAACGCACAGTAACATTCACTAAGTATGCACCACACACCTGGCCTTGTTCTCAATGCTTCCCGTGTATGAGTTCCCTCCTCTCAACAACCTTAAGGGGTAGGTGCTATTGTTAACCCAATTTTACCCGTGAGAAAACTGGGGCCCAGAGAAGTGCAGTTAGGTAACCTGCTCAAGGTACCATAATTATTTGAGGTGGAACTGAGCTTCGAATCGAGGCATTCTGACTCCAGAGTCTGGCGTTTACCACTGTCTCATACGGTTCATCTGTTCATTTCACAAATAGCCGTTCAGGGCCCCCCCTACCTGTGGAGAACGAATGCTAAACAGAGACATAAACATATGTTAGGTGGTTGTAGTTACAATGAAGAGAGAAATAAAGGGATGGAGAGTGAGGGAGAAAATGTTATTTTGTAAAAGGTTGTCAGAGACGGCCTCTGTGAGGAGGTGAGGTTGTGCCAAGATTTGGCTGAGGGAGCAAAGCCTGCGGATATCTGGCAGAGGAGTCCAGAGGCAGAGGAAACTGCTAGAGGAAATGCTCGGGAAAGAGCAAGAAGCCAGAGTCACTGCAGTGCAGTGAGCAAGTAGCGAGGGGCGGGCCAGGTCACCTGCTTATGGTATAATGGTTAAATGCATCCTTCACAAATGTTTTTAAAACATCCTGGCTAAGAGGAGTGAACCCAGTAGACATCAGTCAAGATGATCATGATCATTCATTTGACGAAGCTGAAGATTCCCCCGCCTAGCAAGAGAATTACAGGTGTGAATCTTTTCAACAGAAACTGGTTTACTTGTTGGGATCAAGATTTGAGGCATCTGATACAGGATGAGTTCACTATGGGAAATTGTTCTGGAGTGACCAACCATGCCCGCTAGCTTGGGATCGTCCTGGTTTTAGCACTAAATGTCTTCTGTATTGGAAACCCCTCAGTCCAGGACAAAATAGGATGGTTGGACACTGTCTAGTAGAGCTCTCAAAGTGTTTTTTAGGAAATGGTTACTTGAATGAGAACCAGTGACATGCCATTTGGGTCCTGGCATCGCACCAGTTCGCTTGTGAGGCATAGTTGTGCCTTTCATTCTGTAGATAAATGATAGAGTAGAGATAAAACAGAGACTTGCAGATGTCCTTCTAATTTTATGAAAAATAATCTTAAAGCTTTCTATTGTCAAAGTTTGAAGTTTTTAGCTCATACATGCATAGTATAAGCAATGCATTCAGGTGGTTTAGTCAAGGAGAGTCACTCCCAAAGATACTCTCAGAGCATTCTAAAAAAAGAGATTGCGATATTTTCCAACTACAGTGTGGTAAAACTAGGAAATGAGAAAAATGGAGGGAATAATTCATATTTTAGATGAATTTGCTCCAACTTGAAACTATACCTGGTATTAAAAAAAAACAACAAATTATGAGTAGATCCAAATTTCCATAGAAAATGAACTAGCATTTATTAGAAACAAATACAAAGCAACCTAAAAAATTATTATTATTATACAATTGGGACGTATATCCAAACAGTAAATCTAACTAGCATTAAGCCTTATGGTACAAATAATTTTTTACAAGAAAAAATGATTACGATATATTGTTAAATGGGAAAAAGTGTTGGATACCAAATGTATATATAAAATGAATTTTGCTATTTTATTTTTTGTTATTTTTAGTTTTTGAGTTTATTGGGGTAACATTGATTAATACAATTATATAATTTTTGAGTGTACTTTATAATTTACTTTATAATTTGACATCTATATATTCTATTGTGTGATTATCACCTAGAGTCCAGTTTCCTTCAGCTACCATATATTTAAGCCCCTTTACCCCGTCTACCTCTTCCCTTCTCCCCCACCCCCTACCCTCTGGTAATCACTAGTCCATTGTCCATGTCCCTGAGTCTCTGTTTGTCCTGTTCATTTGTTGCTTTTAGATTTATATCCCACATATAAGCGATATCATGTGATTTTCAACTTTTTCAGTCTGGCTTATTTCGCTTAGCATGATTATCTCGAGGTCCATCCAGGTTGTCGCAAATGGCAGTATTTCATCTCTTCTTATGGCTGAATAATATTCCATTGTATATATGTACCACAGCTTCTTTAGCCAATCATCTATCATAGGACACTTTGGTTGTTTCCATGTCCTGGCCACTGTGAATAATGCTGCCATGAACATTGGTGTGCAAATATCTTTTCGGATATGGGTTTTCAAGTCTTTGGGGTAAATACCCAGTAGAAGGATTGCTGGATCATATGGTAGATCAATTCTTAGTTTTTTGAGGAACCTCCATACTGTTTTCCATAGTGGCTGTACCAATTTGCAGTCCCACCAGCAGTGTATGAGGGTTCCTTTTACTCCGCATCCTCTCTAACATTTGTTATTACTTGTCCTATTGATTATAGCTATTCTGATAGGTGTGAGATGGTATCTCATTGTGGTTTTGAGTTGCATTTCCCTAACAGCTAGCGATGTTGAGCATCTTTTCATATATTTGTTGGCCATTTGTATGTCCTCTAGGAAGAAGTGTCTGTTCAGGTCCTCTGCCCATTTTTTGATTGGATCGATTTTTGTTGTTGTTATTGAGTCGTACGAGTTCTTTGTATATTTTGGATATTAGGCCCTTATCAGAGGTGTTGCTTGCAAATGTATTTTCCCATTAGGATGGTTGTCTCTTTACCTTGTTGACGGTTTCTTTTGCTGAGCAGAGGCTTTTTAGTTTGATGTAGTTCCATTCATTTATTTTTGCTTTTGTTTCCCTTGCCTTTGAGGTCAAATTCATAAAATTCTCTTTCAGTCCAAGGTCCTTGAGTTTAGTTCCTATGTTTGAATTTTGTTATTTTAAAGAACAAGAATACACCAACAAAACCCCGAATTATTTTAAAAAGATTGTTTGAAGGCACACTAATGTTTTAGCTGTGGTTACTTACATGCGGATTTATGGGAAAATCTTTCTGCTTTTGTAAACTTACCCTTTTTAATATATTCTGCAATGGGCCCCTACTGTTTTAAAAATGTGAAAAATAAAATTAAGGAAAGGATGTTAAGAAACAACTTTGTCTTTCTGCTGGGACTTCAAAAAAATGCAAACTCCTGCTAAAGAAATACGAATTATCAAATTGCAGATGAAAAATTTACTGCTTCCTCAAACGGGTCAGGCAAAAGCTCCAAATATGGAAATGAAGGAAGTCTTATTTTGACGGAGAATCGGAATGGAGGAAATATCACTTTATTGGAGCAGAACATAAAGGAACTGAAGAATAAATCTAGATATTAAAATTATTTGATAGTAAGCTCTCCTTTGGAGAGATGGTGACAGCTAGGTGACAGAAGCCCTTAGAAGAGCCACCATTGTATATTACAGAGAGAAACTAACAATTATCCCATGGCTTGTCAAAGTGGGTGGGTTTTGGATTCGCCAGAGGCCTATGTGTTTCAATCTTAAATGGCCCTTCTCTTTCTTTAAATTATTGTTATTCTTTGTAGCTCTCTCTATGTACATATTAGGGTAAGCCAGGTATGGAGAGATATGTGGTCTGTATCCATAACACATCTTCTCTATCCTTATTTTTCTATTTATCCCCTTGTCTTTCACTGAGACAAGAATCTGTAAACATGAATACATCAATATTTTGGATTACTTTAAATCTTCATACAAGTTCATGTTTATTGTTGGATCTTCTTAGTAACTTGGGGGTTAAATTGAAATGGTATTATTAAACTTTTAAAAGATATATAACCTGTGGTAAGGCAAGTGTCTTGCACATCTGAAATTTGATGGAGCAAGCCTTGTATTTTCCACTGAGGCCTTTGGCCCCAAGGATAGTTGTATTCCTATAGTGCAGTGCCTTTGCGGAGTGATTCCTTAAGGCCTAAGAAATCAAATGCAATCAATTAGGAAGTGTTTCTTTTTGAAACAGCAAACATCCACACATCTTGTGCGTGCATGGACAATTTTAAAAAGTAGATCACCTGTTCGAATGGAATGAAACAGACATTGAGGTCTTCCCTCTAATTCAGATTGGGAGACGGTGACTACTAGTGCACTCTGGAGGAGTTACATGTAATTTTGGAGTTTCAATATTATTTCAAAATTTTCAGGGTATAAATCTTTTTCTCCAATGATACTGGATCTGTTTTTTTTTTATTCATGCATTAAGAGATAATTGCTAGATATTGTACTAGATGCCTTCAAATCAACAGTGAACAGTCTCATGAATCTACATTTCCTGCCCCTTGTATCTCCAAAAGAAAGCAGAGTTATAGTCTTATAAAATATTTTACATAATTTAAATTCTTGGTTTAATATCGTCATTTTATGCTTTATGCTTACATCTGCATTTTAATAAATGCAAAACAATGTACATTTCCTGTTGTGGCCCTGGGGATATGTTTTTATCCTTTTGTTATTATAATTCTTTGTAACACTGTCCTAAAAAGCAAAGGAGAATCATTTTAGGTAATTCCTTCTCAGAAGCTCAGAAAAATGGAGATTCTTGTAGCTCCAAATATGGAAGTGAAGGAAATATGCTCTGTCCCACGTCCCCAGGTACAGATGAAAGTTGAAGGAGTGACTAAGTGACTAGCAATCCTTAGCCCAGTGATGACAAGTGAAATGTTTTTGCCCAGGATGGTTTCCATGGTTTCAACGCACGTCACCGAGACAGGCTCCACCCCTCGGCTTTGGCCTGGTTGCGGCATCTCTATTTCTGGGGAAGCCATTCTGGACCCTGCTATCACCATTTTCTCTTCCAAAAAGCAATCGACACACTGAACAGAGATGACTTGCAGACTACGGGTGTGAATCAGTTTCGGTTTTGTCTCCCTCTGTTTTTGGAATGTGGTCTGTGCGATTAGTCTTTCCCATCGCTGCATGAAACCAGACTTTTCTGGTCTCTCTTGGGCAATAAAGTTTTCTAGTAATTTTGGGTCACAGAAAACTGCCTTAGTTTAGTAATTTAACTGTCAGCTGCATGTGTTAATAAAAACTTCGATCTAGAGTTAGGGATGAGGCTTCTCGCTGTCTGGTAACTCCGTGGGAAGCCTGAAGCCGAAGAGGGAGTGGGAAGGATTTACTGCCTAATTTTATACTATTACTCCTCACCAACAGAGGTTTCTAGCTCTTCAAGGGTTATAGGAGAGAAAAGGGGTAAGAAAGGTAGCAAGGATGTTACTTCACAGCTCCTTGTATGGTATCTAGCATCTGGGCAGGTGTTTATAGCTGAGAGCTTGACAGATGTTTACATTTGACTCCTTCGTGGGAGCTTTCGTGAGTTTTCTGCATGTCCCTGAAAGATCTCAAGCAGGGGTCAGCTTGCTCTTGGCCGTACGATCAATACACGTGTCTTCTTCTAGGAGACAATGATCTCTTATCACTTTGTGGCACAAGCCATGAATTTTATCCAGTGCCTGATGAATGTGTTGATCATCGCTGAAGATAGACAAAGAAACAGTACCTTGAATGGGGCTGGTTAGTCAATCTAGGGAGAGAGTTTATTCTGATAGGAAGTACAGGACGGGAGAAAGTGCCTATCAGCACAATGATAAAACAACCGATATTGTGAGTGGACAGGAGCAGAAATGATGGGATTGAAGTCATCCACAAGAAAAAGACATGCATGTGATGTTAGGCTTGCCTGTGAGTTAGAAACTGTTGAAATGTAAAAGAGAAAGTTGTACAAGCATATCGTACTTGCGTTTAGGCAGAAAATAATTTCACAACAACATATGACCTATCAGGATTAAACAACTCAAAGTGTCTTTGCCCAAAGGCTTCTAAGGATTTAGGTAGCCAATAAAACAGAGAAGAAAAGGAGTCAGCGGACATCGTTATTCTAAGAGAAGCTTTACGGGCTTCTTTTAAAAGGATGGTAGTGTGTATAAGTTATAAACAAATTAAATGGTTGAAATAAGGCTTTAATTTAAAAGTAATAAGAGCATTAATATGCTCACTAAATACTGGCTGACTATTAGAAACTTATTTAATGAGATTCACCAACCACTAAAACCACCCTGTCTATCTATTAAGTAGCCGTTAAATATCAATAATTTTGTTTGTTATGGCAAATACAGCTAAACTATTCTAACACACGGGGAAAGCTACAAATAATAATCACACGTAGTATTCTTTGAGTCTTTTTTACAAGCTAGCCACTGTTCTATAGCCTTTCTGAGCATAATCTTTAACATGTACGAGGCTATCAGGTCAGAATTATTGCGTCCTCATCACATTTGGGGGAACTGAGGCCTCAGAAGGAGTAACTAACTTGCCTGAGGTCACATAAGTGGTCATTGGTGTGAAGGCTGAACTCAGGCGGTCTGACCCCAGAGCCCACATTCCAATCGGAGAGCTAATCGAATGGCACTGTCATAAACGTGTCCAGGCATCAAGTCTAACAACGGCCGCCTCCCCAGCTAGGAGGCTGGGTGATCTGGTTCTCAGCCTGGACCTTCCTGTGGTCTGTCACGCTGGTAGGAGTCAGGTGATCTCCTGTGGAAAGCAGTGCAAGGAAGTCATCTGTCTCAAGCCCTCGCTATCGCTTCTGCTCACAGTTTCCGCCAGGGAAGCAGGCCCCCTGAAGTTTCAACTTTCCTAACTCTTCCTTTGTTTTTGTTTTCTCTTTTATCACCTGCAGTCTCTCAAATCTATCGTCTCTTTGTTTACCACCCAGAGCTTTCTTCATCTTGTATCTTTCGTTTTGCTTGCTTCCTGGGGTGAGGTGGGCAGTGATGTGGGGAAGAACTTGTGTGGAAGTCACTGACTCCTGAGAGCGGAATGGAGGTATTGGCGGAAGTCTGAAAATGTGCACGAGGCCCACGCGAAGGTTTTTCATCTGTGGTATTGTATTACATTTGGGGGCACATAGTGAATGGTGAATGCTTGAAAAAGAACTCTCTGCAAAGCAGTGCTGTGCTCACATAATCGTTGCCTGTCAAAACCACATTTAATAAATGCAGCTCATAGCAGGATTTTCTTCTTTGCGACAGTTAATAGATTAATCCTCTAAATTTATTGCTCAGTGCTAATGAATACATACCAAGTCTATTACTCTCTCTAAATTCTTGTCCAATATGTCAGTTTGTTTTCTTCTTATTTTATTTTCCCTAATTTTTTAAAGTTGAAATTACTATCATTTTATCCTGTTAAATAATGCTTCTAAAATTTGTTTCCCTAAAGTATACCCACCAATAAAGATATCGAATAGTTAGATCTAGCCACTTCCTTATCTTTCATCTGGCCGAATTTTAGATTATGCTCTCGGGTTAAGAATTGCATCGCTCCAACCTCACTGCATAATTACCTCTTACGACTGAACAACACCCTTAGTGACAACATATACAAGAGGTTATCAACTTTAACTGAACAAATTAACCTTAACTGAACACATGCTTCTAAGGACAGAATTATGCACACATACTAGATTACGTGGGAGTAGAAAGTCCGGAAAACGTACAGGAAGACCGATACATAAGAAACTCAGCTAAACAAAGTCGGCCGAAATAAAACATACAGCTCCAGAAACAACACAGAGTGGATGACAACGGCGAGTTAGAGCACATGGTATATATGACAGTGTCCTGTGTTAAGGGTTCCATAATCACCCTTTGCAAACCCATTCCACTGCCTAACGTTGACGTTCGACGGGAGCTCTCTGCGTGTGGTCTGTATTTCCCTTGATGCAATTTACGGCTGTTTCTTCTTGGACGCAGTAGGGAAAACAGCCGATTCTTAAAAGATCCACTCCGTTGACCTGAGGACTCTTATGTCCGGTCTGCACTTCTTTCACTTAGCTACAGATCCGTTGTCGTTCATCGCTGCGGTGGACTTGTTTGCTATACGCGTGAGTAGGCTGCATAACACAGTACGCGACGTGATCTTGACGTGTGGCGTGTGTGTAAGCGGCCTCGTTACCAATATTTTCTATCACTTGGAATGTGCTTAAGATGTTCTACCCTGGCCTTTTCCGTTCCTAATTTGCAGAAATTTAACAGCAGGCGGTGTTAGAGAACCGAACGGTGGCGGTGACGGAACCAAAATGGATCTTTCAAAGAAGAAGCAGCACCTTCTGTGCAGTGCAGACTGGTGCGAGTTTTCGGTAGACCCAGTGGGTTATGGCCCAAGCTTTATGCTGGCTGCTGACAGCTTTCCTGTCTGAGGTAATAGCCGCCGTCCACATGTGGCTACTGAGGTTTAAATTGATTAAAATAAGATGGTTCAGTTCTTCAGCCACAGTAGCTACATTTCATGCTACCACATGAGACAGGATGGTTCTAGAACATTTTTTGTCATCAGAGAGTTCTCCTTTAGTGTAGAGCACCCCGATTTCCTGCCTACATACATGTGCATGGTGACACAGAAAAGTACCTTTCAAAGATTTGTGACAATATTCTTAGGTTGTAGATTGCATAGTAAAAGAATCTTGAGGTTGGTGGAATAATTTCTACCCCATACACATAGTCTTAACAGTAGGACAGGACTTCGGTTATACCAGAGAGACACAGGGAGCCTCTCTCTGGTCTCAGAAAACAGTCATCTCTACCCACCTGACTGCTTATTCATGTGCCGTTTCAGTGGGAATTAGGCAAAGCCACTGAGTTCTCCACGGGTCTTGCTTTATATTTTCATCACTCATTTTTTAATGAAGTAGTTTCACAGGTTTTACTAGAGACCGTTTACAACTTCTGCAATAAGGTAGCTTGATGTTTATAGGTCAGCTGAACCAAATTCCAGGTTCTAAAGCTGATTTCTGTGATTTTAAACCCTTTTTAATTTCTTCATAACTCTTTAAATGTATTAGTCAAATCATGCAGTTTTGCATAACATTAATAGGGAACGATTTCACCGTTTTTGCTTTTGTGTTCATATACTGTATATATATATGTGTGTGTGTGTATATATATATACATATATATGTATATATATGTATATATATATATATCAATGTTTTATTTAAATAGTAAGTGTTAAAATTGTTTATAGGTGCTTTTCTTCTTCCCATATTTGGTGACATGGGCCCTGCTGGCCCCATGGCAGGCTCTGTACTGATCATGATACTAAGAGGAAGATTTCATATGAAACATTGGAAGGAAAATTGTAAGCAGTTATTTGTCAACTGAGTTACTGCTGAGATGTCAGGCTCGAGGATTTTTTCTTTTTTGACGCTGGCTTTTAACGAACTTCCCTACGTTGTTATTAAATGATTCAGACATAAATATATTGCTGTTAACTCACCAAAAAAAGTGTACTCACGAATGACTTCATTTTTTTTTAGAGATGATATTTAGCGGGGAGGAATTGTAAAAGGATATAGATCTCTGATGTGTCTTTAAAGCAATAAAGTTTACCGTTTAAAATCAAGATGAAAATTCAGCCATATTGGCTCCTTCTTAGCCTTCTCTGCCTTTCACTTCCAGAGGTCTGTTTAATTTCTGGTCTCTCCAGATTGATGAACTCATTATGATACATTAGGGGTTTATTTAAATCCCTTAAAATTTTCTCTTCAAAGATATGGTTCTTCTTCAAACCCTCAGCTACTGTTTACAGCTGGCCTCTGGGATGCCAGTGAGGTGAAAAGATAAAGTGGCTGAGGGCAGTAGCTTCATGCATAACATTATCACCTGTCACTACATCTTACCTTCTGCATGACCCTCCCCACTCAGAGTCAGACCTCGATCACCGCCAGAAGCCCAGCAGCTGGTCTGGCCTCATTAAAATTGAGTGATCGTGTTAATGTTTGGGTCTGAGGCCAAACCTCTTAGAGCTGTTTAAAATTTCTGAGGATATTATCATAGGATTTGGTTTGTGATCTTTTCTTAGTATTTTCTAGCAGATCAGTCTGATTGGAAATAGACCAAGAGGGAATTAGAGCTGGAAATTGGGATTAAAAGCAAAACATGTGCTACGAAAAATACAGCCAACACATAGGTACTTATCTCACTTTTTTTTTTTTTTGCTCCTAAAAACCTTGATATAAAAACCTAGAAAAAAATAATACTTGAAAATTATACTTAAATGGAAACTTGTGAACTATAAAAGTATGATGGCATGAGCTGACCAGAAAGGCAAATAATTCTAGCTGGTTTTTATGGTTAGGAAGTAGGGGTTGAGGTCCTGACAGCTTCTACCTGATACATGCTAATTCAGTCATGACCTCTGCTTTCATGCCTATCCTGCTAAAGATTTGAATTGAGATCACATAGGAAGTGTGACACAGGAGAACAGTGCAATATCTAGTGGCTTTGACAAGATCGCGTGGGACTGACAACTCATCAGATTGTCTGAAGGTTGCAGATTTTCTTGCACATAAATCAAAGCCATATCTATTAAGGATAAAGTTTGTACTTCCAGTTTAATTACTTATTGCCAAAGGACATGTTTGCACCATTGCTCGGGGTCCAGTAAACTTCCCTGCACAGTGGTCCTGTCAATTTGGTGCAAATGCCTCCACTAATTGGTGTCCTGCCCTGTTGTTCTCCTGCTGAGTTTAGCATGAAGCCAGCTCTCTCAGAAAATGGGCTTAGTGCAGTGAAATCCCCATGATGCGACAGAGCACAGATGTATAGTGTTTGAATGTGTTTGTCTAGTCGGCGTGGGCACTTTTCAACCACAAATAATACAGTTGATCAAATTTGATTGTTATTTTTAACTTTTCTAGAAATGCTATTTATAGCATTTGTGCTCTGGCGATACCTGTTCGTCATCAATGACCCCAGAACTCATCATTCTTTCTCGAAATTACCATCAGCGATGGAGGTAGCCAGAAGGAACGAGGGCTGTGGCTGAACCCCTGGTCTCTACTGCCAGCTGACCTGTTATGCTAGCAGTTTGGTGCTTTTGGACACCACCTTGGTCCTTTCCTTCTATATCTGCACCTCAGTCTCTTTGTCTGTAAAATTATGATTTGGGATTAGAAGTTGATTAAAGTCTTTTTCTTATTTCAAGTATATGATTATGTGACATAACCGAGCCACAGGATGGAAGCGAGGATTCAATAAGTAGTAAGCTTTGCTACTTTGATTTATGGAGACTTCATAATCATGCACTTGATGTTTTAAAATGATTTTCTTTTATAAAGAATGGAAATGAGAATAGAAGAATCGGAATGGCAGCTGTTACTTGACCTAAGTAAAATCATAACCTTACATTTTTACAATTATACCTAACTTTTTTCTGGATATATTCCAATTTCTCAAACACCTTTGCGTACATAATATGATTTGAACTTCACAACCCCCTCATGTAGTGGATGAGTAGGGCAGCTGTTGTTTAGAGTCTCAGGAAGGTCATAGTGGTTAGGGATGGAGCTGGCATGAACTCATTTCTTTTGACACTAATACAGTGACCATTCACTCTACAGCTGTGTCTCTCTATTTACTGCCAGTAATCCTAATACTTTTTCAGACTTAAACAAATAGAACCTCATAATATATAGTATGCTTATTTGCTTTTAGTTTGCTGAAATCATTTTTTTGTATGTATTTGACCTCTCTTCTAGTCATATTTTGAAAATTAGATTGTAGAATTATTGTGAAAATTATTTTATTTTTCCTTTATTTTGAAAGACCTATGAAAAAATTTAATTTCTTGGAGGTAGAGGTGAAGGGAATCCTATAGGTCTGTCACTGCAATGGAAGCAGTCTTAAAAAGGGACATGTACATGACTGGTGGGAGAGGGACTGACATTAAATTCCTTGGTAAAACCTAATCACCTTCTTAAGATGGAGGGAAATTGCCCCGTGCAGACATGATTATAGGAAATAAACTGAGATTTGCATTCCAGATCCCAGAGGGACTACAGATTGTTTTTATTTGCTCGTTTTGTTCTTTATATTCATTAAAAACACGATCAGCAATCTTGGAAATTTTGTTTGCAATGTGAATATTATTCCCAGGCAGTAAGGAGTTATGATTCCTTAAGAAATCTAGACGTTATTTTATAACTTCTCAGGAAGACCTTAGAAACACTAGTTCTGAAATTCGAAGAACTATTTCAGAGCTATCATCTTAAGAAATCTTTGACTTTCTAAAAACCATTTTTTGTATGTGTGAAGCTAAAACATCTAAGCAAGAAGCAAGCATTTACAGGAGTTTTATTAGGATCATTCAAAACTATGCTATATAATTTTTTATTTTTGAAACTCTAAGGCAGACATTTTTTCTAGGTTTACATCCCTTATGTTAACATGACCATTGCTTCAATAAGTGAACACCTTGACAAATATTTTCTGTCCCGCCCCCCTTCCTCCCCCCCCCCCCCAAAAGACATCTTTTTCAGGAATCCAAGTTTGGTTATTATAAATAGCATTGACCTAAAAATGGCATTTTCCACTTTGATTGATTCTCTTGACTGAGTTGCTCTTTATTAGTTTGGCCAGGTCATCTTTATCTTGGGGTGCTGGGGAAAAAAGCCTTTTATTCTTGTTTTGAAAATCTTGCTGATTTGCAGAGCAAGCCCCCAGCCAGATCTTTTTCTTTTGTAAGTTACATAAGCAGTGCTGCGTGAACTAACATCTTGTCACTCATTGTCCTAAAGCAGGAGCCAAATGGTGAGGAACCACCTACTGTTGAATATCAAGCCTGTGCCAAAAAGGCAACAGCTACATGCTGTTCTGCTGTGCTGAGTGATCAAACAACCCTGAGAGCAAACAGGAATTGTAGCAGCGGGAGTCAAAGGGCTTCACTGGCCAAATGGGGCGGGGAGGGGGAGAGAAGCAAGGGGGGAGGCTTTCTTAAGGTGAGGTGACCCTATGCAAATAAAGACACCCTTCCTTTGTTTTTGTGTTCAGGACATTTAAGCACCAGTAGAAGAGAAAACTTCAGGCTGATGCAATTTGTATTCAATGGGTGGATAAACAATGGGGGCGCCATTGCTGGGAAGATTTACTTTCCTATTTGATGTCTGTGTATATTGTACTTATGTTTATGCTTATATTCTTATTTTGTTCTGAAAACAGCTTATGGTAGCTCAGTCTATTATGATGTGTGTGTTATACGCAAATTTTTGGTTAAGATCTTCCAGATCATCTTTTTACAAAATTTCCCCCCATTTTATTGAGATATAATTGACATATAACATTAGTTTTAGGTATACAACATAAAGATTTGATATATGTATATATTGAGAAATGATTGCCACAATAAGTTTAGTTAACCTCCATCACCTCACTCACAGTTCCAATTTTTTTTTCTTATGATGAGAACTTTTAAGATCTATTCTCTTAGCAACTTGCAAAGATACAATACAGTATTTTAACTGTCGTCACCATACCGTACATCACATCCCTGGGACCTATTTATTTTACAACTGAAGTTTGTACCTTTCGGCGCCCTTCACTTATTTCCCATCCCCACCCCCAACCTCTGGCAGCCACCAATCTTTTCTATTTCTATTAGTTCTTTTTTTTCTTTCTTTCTTTTTTTTTAAGATTCTACATATAAGTGAGATCATAAAGTATTTGTCTTTTCGTCCAACTTATTTTACTTAGCATAATACTCTCAAAGTTCATCCATGTTGTTTCAAATGGCAGATATCCTTTTTTGTGGTTGAATAATATCCGTGTGTGTGTGTGTGTGTGTGTGTGTTCATTCATCCGTCAGTGGACGCTCAGGTTGCTTGCATGGCTGGCTGTTATAAATACTGCTGCCATGAACTTTGAGTTAGCGATTTTGTTCCTTTGAATGTATATCTGGAAGTGAGATTTCTAGATCACACATTTGTTCTATTTTTAATTTTTTGTGGAACCTAGATTGTTTTTCACAGTGGCTACACCAATTTCCTTTCCCACCAACAGCACACAAGGATTCTCTTCTCTCTGCTACCTCTTCAACACTTGCCTCTTCAAACTCGGTGTTTTTGAGGTTAGCTATTTTAATAGGTGTGAGGCGATATCTCATTATGATTCTGATTTGCAGATTATATTTTATAGGTGAAACTGGACAGAATATTTTAGAGACTCATCTTAATAATGGAGTTAATCAGAAACAATTGTTTTAATGTCACTTAATTCTTCCAGGAAGTTGTTTCCGTTGATCCAAAGGAAATCTCGATTTGTGGGATATTCAGGAAATGTCTTGGCCCAAATCACCTTTCACAAGGTAGTTAATAATTAATAACTAAAAATATGTCCATGCAGACTTTTGTGAATGGTTGTTTTTAAATGTAGGAAACACTATATCTGTAATTCTATACTGCTTAAAAATTTTCAGAGTAACACCCTGGTTTAGAAGATATACAAATGAATGGACAGGCAGAAGGGATGCTTTCTTGCTTCTAGTGAGTAATATACTATTTCCATCCTTTAACCATTTCCTTTGCCTGTTGACTTTAGATTAATGGTTTATTTCCCACAGATGGACAATATCATTAACATTTGGTCGCGGGCCTCAAAGTATTGAAATTGTGATTGGATTTGGTGTAGGAATGGGTTGATGGTGTTGGGGGCAGGGTAGGCACCGAGGCATAAAATATAGAGAAATTCCTAGCTTCCTGTCTTCAGCTCTTTGTGATATGGCCCCCAACAGGCTCATCCGTAGCTACATTTGTTTTCATATACTTCGCTTCAGCTGTGTCAACTTATTTGGTGTTTCTGGGACATGTTCTCTCATGACCGTGTCTTGGCCCGGTATTAGGGGGTCATGTTTCTTTCCAGCTCCTACTGTGTATCTATGAATATGAGGGAAGTTCCACTGGAGTAGCATTTCTGACTCTCTTCACGGCCTCACACACACCCCTCCAGAGAAGGTAAAGTGTGACTTATCCAATCGGAGGGTTTGGAAAGAAGCTGAGCGTGAATATTCCAGCCCCTTCGCCCTCCTTTTCTCGGGGAGGCAGCTTGTCTCTTTCGCTCTCCATGTTCTCCCCACATTGCCTGTGACTGAAGGAGTAAGTCTGGCCAACTCACACTTAGTGACTGCTTGCCCACAGATATGACCCGTGTCCTCCACCTTAGCCTTTTCTTTTTGGCTCCCATCCACTGTCTTCTTTGGATTATTTTTCAACTGGTTTTTCTTTGGGTAAAAGGGCACTATTTTTTGGGCCCCCATGAACCTACAGAACATGGGTCGTCTCCCTTTCTTGTTATATACTTTCCCTTCTGTAGTTCTTCCTAAAACTCAACTTGAAATTTCCTCTTTTTGGTTTTCCTCCTTTCTTCTTAATCTGTGCTTCTGTGCATTGCATGCATACTTCTTCCTTGCTTCTTGTCTTGTCTGTCTCCCCCACCAGACTGCAAACTCCTCGAGCATAGAGACTGGTTCATTATTGTTTTCCCAGCGTCTGTCGCAAAACTTGCCGTGTAGTAGGTGCTCAATAAAGCTGTGAGGAATGAGGCGAATGAATTATGAAAATATCTAAAGCAGTTTTTAATCCACCAATATCAAATCATGTGCGTTAAGTCCTGTGGTCGTAAAGAAAATGTATGAGTATGATTTCCTCTTCAGAAATTGTCTTCCATTCTGTTGTCTTAGACCACTTGTTATGGAGATTCACTCACAGGAGTTCTGATAATTATTTCACCTCCAGTTCCAAATGCCCTGGCAGTGTTTAAGTCCTGACACCTATGCTTTCTTCCCAGTGTAATTATTTTGGCTGGTATATCCAGTAAGAGTAAAGGTGAGTGTGAGCAAGGATACATACCTTAGAAATAGGTGTTTTCGAGGCTTAGGAGAACACTGGGGATAAAGAGCAGAAATGTGGTATAAACTGTGTGGCTGTTGGTGAAAGTAAATCCTGAGGCCTTCACTAATAAAATGGCCCATTGAAATCAATGATTTGGAGGCGAAGGGCCAAGTGGTAACCAGGAATGACTCAATGGGTAGCAGTGCAGGCCTGAAACCAAAGGGTGGAGCTTCATCCGTGCTCCCTATGGACACAGGCACTTGCCCTCCCTCATTTGCTTTATTCTGACCTTGCACACGATTGACACCTATCTACAGTCCAGTGTAGTATCTTTTCATGCATATCCATCCTAGACTTCTACATGGTTGTTAAGCTACTCCGGAGTAGGGTGACAACAGTGATACACACTGCTTTGTAATTTTGTAATTCCGTTACGCGGAGCCTTGCACATAGTTGATGCTCACAGATGGTTCGGTGATTTATCTTTTGTAACACTGACAGCAAATGTGACTTTCATCATGTGAAAAATGAAGATCGTTACAGATCCTCGACTCCAATCTCTAAAAGGAATTGCGAATCTTCAAGTATTTGATTCTTCCATTGTGTCCCTTTTAATTCCTCCTTTATGTCAAATTAAGCCGATCTTTCTGCTAGTTTATTGAAGCAAAGGGTTATTGAAGCAAAAGATAAAAGAATGGAAATCCTGAAATGTTTGAGGAACTCCCAGGTTCAATATCACTGAATAATGTGCCACTGCTGAGTTCAAGGGAGAAAATAAATGCTTCAGCTTCAAAAACTGTCTGTTAAACAGAGAGACAGGTGTATCATGTTTACAAGGGATGTGACATTATAAACTCAGCTGAAACAACCCATCCAGATGTGCAGTGATCTGTAGCCATGAACCCAGAGAACCCTGTCACAGGTTTTATGGGTAATTTCTGTTTGTGAGTGTTTAGACACCTCAGCAGCCAAGTGGAATGGGGCCAATATCGGTAACAACACACAGATGAAAAACCATCATCTAATCAACTCCCATCAAAGCAGTCAGTGGTAAAACTGCTTCTCAGAAACACTTATTACAGATAACATTTTGGTTGTTAAATTTATGAAGTGTAAAGTTATATAACTTCTTTTTTGGAAAAGTCAAGGCTGCATTTTCATACACACATCCACCTACAAACACAGTTCAGCAATGGAAGCACTAATAAGGTCATCGACAAAAATAAATTACATCAATTGTATTTAGCAATTTTCAGCATTCACTGAGAAAGTCCACACAGGGGGCATGGCCTCGCCAATTATGAAAAATGTTATCCTGAATAATTAGCAGAGCGTGGTGACAAAAATGTCAGCATGAACGGAGGCAGCACGGTTCATCTGCTGGCTTACAAAATACACCTTTCTGAACCCGGAGTTTTGCTAATTTAACATGTTTTCATCTTGCAGCCTTACTATATAAATCTTTAATGTAAACATGGTAAAGGTAGTGCCTATCTTAGAAGAAATGACCTTGGTGTGTGTCATGGCGTCTGTCGTGGGCCAGTGTTGTTGCACTGATTATTCGGGGGGGTGGGTGGCTACTCTTTTCCTCCATGGTTCAGACATCAGGTGCTCCCGAAGAATGAGGAAGTGTCCACACCGACTTGAATTCTCTACTTAAGGGACTCGAGTCTGAGCAGATCCTAGGTCTCCACCCTGACCAAGATAAAATTGAGTTTCCTAGGTCCTTTCTGTTGTCATCTTCACTGGTTTCAAGGTTCAAGGTATAGTCACCCACCTCCATCCCAGGCACCCAGGCTTACATGGGTGCGCGCTTTGGCCATTAGCTACTTCACTAGCCGACAGCTGTTTGGGTTACTTTAGCGACACACCTGGGAGAAAGCGCTGAGGAGGGAGTGTGATGGGGTGTTGCATACTTGTGGAGAATCCTATTATTTTAGTTTTAATGTGTTAACTTTTAATAAGTTTCAGAAGCAGAAGGATTTTCATTCTTCAAGTATTCTCTCAAGGGTCACAGGCAGCCATCTACCACAAATCCAAAAACATTGCGTCAAAACAAAGGCTCCTTTTACCTTGCAGAAGCCTTTGGCCCTGAGGGCTAACCTACCTTATCTTTCCCAGGCCTCCTTTGGACATCTCTGTTCTCTGTCTCTTATATTATTTTGTCTTCTTTCCTTTACTTCTTAAAATGTGGGAATTTGGTAAATTGCACGCATGCACTTGGTGAGGTCCTCCTTTCTTGTGGCTCCAGTTTGGATGAAGAGACACACAGCTTTCAAATATGTGCCCTCCTTCCCAAGTTACTGGAGCACACTCCCACCGTCCATGTGCATTTCCTAGGCTTTCTACTTCACCGAACATGTTGAAAACCACACTGAGCGTCTTTACCTGCAAATCATCATCTCGTTTTCTATCCTTGTTAATTGCAGCATCCTTAACATAGTCACGTGGGATCTAAGCGTCAGATTTCTTGATTCCTCCCTTATCCCAACACCTAAATCTCTCATTCCCTTCCTATTGACATGTCTCGTATCTTTTATTTCTTCTCATTGCCAACCATCAGTTCATGATTAGATGGTCTCCTCAGAAAGTTAATACGATCTTTTAACAGGGATCTGAGCCCACTCTTGGACCTTAATTCATCTTGTAAATGCCTTCAAATTTATTTCGTGAAAATACATTTTTTCCCTATAACTTATCTGTTCTAAAAGTCATCTGTTTCACACACTAAACATTTATTGAATTCGTACTACATGCTTTGGACTCATAAATCCTGTAGTATGATTCTCATCCTTAAGGATTTCCTAAATAGGTCACCAATAATTATAATATTGAGTGATTTGTACAATGACAGACATATTTTATTATCTCTAGATTAGCACGTGGAATTTCTTCCCTCCTTTCTCCTAATATACAATTCCTTGCCCTTTTCAAAACAAGTAAAATAGCATCTTTGACATGGTGTTTTTCCTGGTCTCACATAATCATATTTCCTTCTTTTGAAGTCCCATGTAATTCTCTGAATCATTTATTTGAAAATTAATCATCTGGTGTTTAGTCATACTTTCTATTGCTAATTTTAACTGTAATGTTAAATACTTATTCTTATATTCTCATTTAGGTTGTCTGTGTTCCGAGATTAATAACAAAGGCTTAAACTTGAAAGCTTCCCCAGGCCTTATAGTATATTGCTAATAGGGATTCAAATGCAAACATTACAAATGATAAATAATATTAAGTATGTTTTACTGGTCAAACAGGTTAATATCTTTTTTCTATCCACATATTTTTATACAAATTTTTATACAATCAAATTTATTTTTATGTAGGTCTTCTCAACCTTCTATCCCATTCAAAACTTGTAATTTCTAAATTTCATCTACCTTTAACAGTTTCCTCAAGAATTGTTGTTAAAAATAAAATCCAGTATTGTCTTCTGAGAGGTGGAATTTCTGTTCAAAACAGTTTCACCATAATACATTTTCTAACTCAGGAGGTTTTAATTTTTGTCAGTTTGGTCTCAAGATAAAACTTGAATGTTAACATAATGAAACAAAATATAATGCTAATTATACAGGGACTGCAAATTCCATTAGATAATAGTCTATATTTATCCTGAATGATGAACTCAAGATTTTAATATTACCAAGTGTTTTGAAAAATTAAATTGCTATGGTGATTATAGTTTTCTTTAACCACTGGAACAAATCACCTCAGAGTTGGTGGTTTAAAAGAACACAGATTTATGTGTTCTAACAGTTCTGTAGGTCAGAAGTCTAATATGAATCTCCCTGGGCTAACATCCAGGCGGGGTTCCTCTTTAGCGGCACGAGAGGAGAATCCATTTTCTTGCCTTTTCCAGCTTCTAGAGATCACTGGTATTTCTTGGTCTCTTCCTCCATCTTCAAAGTCAGCAATGGTGGGAGATTGAATTCTTCTTACACGGACATCTCTCTGATTCTCTCTTCTTTAGTCACATTTCCCTCCGACTATAGCCAAGAAAGACTCTGTATCTGTGATTGCACGTTTGGGGGCCAGTACCTTAGCCTGTACCCACTTTGAGATGGGGTTATCGGACACAAATATGGCTAAAAGTTTTCTTCGTCCTGTTGGGTCAACAGACACCAAACAAAACCACTGAGGAAGCAGTGCAGTTTTAGAATCAAAACAAAGAGCACTTTAAGTTCTTTCTAGAAAAAATGAGTGCACAAGCTTAATCTCATCTGCTTGGTGCCCTTTGATAATGCTTGTTTGTCTTGTATTCTCTTATTTTTATATTTAACAGTTCCAAATTATAGTTTCGATATCGTTTTTGTTTTCTAGGCACAAAGCCCCTGAGAGGTGCTTCATCAAGGATTGAAACACCTAAAGTAGAATCAATAAGTTAAAACTGAACTTCAGAGTTGGAGGGTAGAAAGAAAAAAAAAAAAAAGGAATTATTTCTCCATATGCAATTTAACTTCTAGAAGGAAAAACAAATCTGTTGCTTGTTTTCGTTCCTTTCATATTAATTCTCTTATCACAATAGCAACACAAACCCACTCTGATATTCACTGTAAATTGAATAGTAATAAAAAAAAAGGTTGTTTTTATCTAGTGGCGGGAAAAGAAAATGGAAAACCAATTGTACCTATTTCTGAACTTACACTAGAGTTAATATTTGTTAATTAATAATTGATGTTTAATATAATTTTACTTACGTCTACTTAGAAATGTAGTGGATTTTTTTATATAAAATAGAGAAAAAAACCAAGAATGTAATACTGTTTTTACATACAGAGTTTCTATTCTTTTCCTCTCTTCATTTATCATAAATCCCAATTTTATCTTCTTCTCACTTGAAATGTCATCATTATACCAGGAAAATGTAAGACTATTCTTTGAAGCTCTCTCCTATTTCTGGTTTTATGTTAGCTTTATAAACATTTCCAGTCTTTGCCTTCTAGGGATTTAGGTTTTACAATTGAAGAATAAAAGGCTATTAATTTGACTTATGGGATGTTTAAATGGCAAGAGCAGCTAGCTAAGTATGTAAATAATTTTATTACTATTTTCTTGTTTTTTTATGAATTTCGAAATAGGGTCTAGCAATCATGAGCTACTGTTTTTAATCCTCAGCCCTATGTGAAGAGCTAGGAAGTTTGTGGTTTTATGTACTGGACTAGAATATACACATTTTCCTGTTGGAATTCCACCTCTAACCCTGACATTACTCGTCCCCTCCTCTTTGCTGCTGTACGTTATATCTATATGCTTTATGATCTACTACAGTTCCTAGTTTTCTCTTGCCTCACATGTAAAAGATAAGTTTCCCTGCTGAGTCTGGGAAAATCTCTTCCTTATCTGAATTCATCCTTCCAGATGATGCCACCACATATTTTTAACATGAACGCTGTCATGTGTTCACCAACTCTCCTCTTCCTCCTGCAGAGGGAGAGCGAATACTTAGGTGCTTCAGGATCAAAGCTGACTTGTTATAGGAAAATTCTCACAGCCAGTTTGTTGTCATTTTCTTGTCTTTATTCATCTGTTGTTTCCACATGGACACTGTGACCAGTGACACTGCTTATTCACGTGGTACAGTTGAATGTGAAATGAAGCTGATTCTGATCTGTGGTGATCTACTTGTGAGAATTGCTAGTCTGTGAAACCACCACCATCATTAACCATTAACACCCTTCTTTTTTCCTTACCTATTCAGTGAGTAGAGCATACTTATTGACTTATTTATAATTATTCTTACTTATTTCTTGCATCTACGTTTTATTACTACCAATTTAAGTTCTTCGAGATTAAGCTTTTTATTTCACTTGTGTTTCTACTAGCACCTAATAGTTTTCTTAGTGGAAATTAAATTATCTTAAAATAATTAACACTGCAGTTCACTTGAATAATGTCAGAGTGTGCACCGATGCTACAGGGCACATGGAATATATATGTTAAAAACGGAAGTTCTCTCACAATATCTAATCCCATAGTTATGTCTTAATATGTACACCTCGATTTTTCTCATTTTACGAAAAAGAACTGCTGTGATTTACATTAGAATTTTTAAACTGGAACTTTCATATTAAAAATACAGATTTATTATGAGTTCCACTCAGAGGAAGGAATTAGTACGCAAATGGTTATTGCACATTTTCCAGAGACGAAGGATAAAAAGAAAATAGCAGGTTGACAGAAATCTAAGGGAAGAGAGTGTGATGGTCAAGGAGAAGGCATCTATCAAAAATGTGGCATCAAGTATTTTCTTGGTTTTATACTTACAAGATAATTTTCAAGATTCCATCTTTGTAGACTAAAATGTTTTTATGTATGTTTGAATAGTGAGATGTTTCTTCTGAAAAAATATAATTAAAGGAGAAAGGATAACTTCTATATCTTTCAAAATCTGCTGAAATTAAAAACAAATCCATGCCTTGATTCTATTTTGAGAAGACTGAATTTCTCCATGAATATGGCACAGCATCATATGCCTGCACTGTGCTTGGCCCTTTAAGAAATGATCATCAAAAGGGAAGACAGGTAAATATGTCTTTATTAGCTGAAAGCTTCAGTTTTAGATTTGCGATTGTTTAAAACCCATATAAATCAGAATATGACCAGTGTTAAAACTTGACCAGTATAAGCCGACGACATTCTACTCACCAAAAACAATACAATGAAAAAGTCATATCTTTTATTCTAATCCACATATTGTTCAAGCATGCTACAAATATTTATAATTTGCTTACTATGTGAAAAATGTCTTTTTAGGAACTGTGGTTACAAATATAAATTAAAAAAAAAATAAATTTCCCTGCCCCAAAGGAGCTTATAGTCTAGTAGAGGGAGATAAAACGTATAACGTATATACAGGTAAATAAATGTAAAGTCATTTATTGCTTTTTCTACATTGACAGTGTGTTTCTGTAAACAACAGTCACTGGAGTGCTATTGGCTAAATTTTTAAATTCGAAATTCATACTTGAATATGAAATTTAATTAATGCGTCATGAACAATGGTAATAGAAAGTGGTAAGATGAAGTGTTAGTCACACTTATGTTGAAATGCAGGTTTAATGAACTTGCTGTTGCTAGAAACAAAATAATTAGCTAACCTACATCAGGAAGGTCAGGTATTCCGTAATGTCTCATAAATATAGAGAATACATCTATAATTATAAAACAATGCCGTAATTTTGTACCTCCAAGGTTAATTTTGTATTACGAAAGTAAATTGAGTCCTTGCATCTCTCGGCCTCGTTCGATTTAATGTGCAGTTACTGAATCATACTTTTATCTTGGTCTTTAGCTAATCCTTAGGAGATATTGAAGAGGGATGTTGGATGCATGTAGATGTACTATCTGGACAACTGAAGGTAGCCTCCAGTGTGTCAGGGCTGCAAATGCGTTAGAGAAACAGAATGGAGCTTCTGTTTGTACATCACAGCACCATTTGTGGAACTCCGGATGCCTACACGTGATTAATGCTCACCTATCCTTCTGGGACAGGACAGCTGTGTACAGTTTCATTGCATTTTACAGGTGGGATAAATAACTAGCTTCTAGGTTGGTTGCAGAGTAGGGAATAAAACAAGAGCTCTTTTTATTTCTTATAATTTAGCAATGCTGCCGCTTCCTCTTAACCAGTCATTATATTCTCTGTTACAAGAGTCTCAAGTTATTTCTTATTTTGATACCTTGTCTTTTCTGATTTGAGACTGGGCCACTTCTTCCATATCATGTAAAGCTAGTCACATAGTAGGTGCTTACGGTATTTGGCATTTATTTTTAAGTGTCTGAGATTTTTATTTTATAGACTAGCCGACAATGAATGGAAAGCTTAAATGTCACGAGTGTTGGTTCCCTAGAGTCATGAGTGTCCTCTGACTGCTGGCACATTGAATACTGACTTTTGCTTTGATGGGCCTGTGCCTTTCTAACACATTTTTCCTCCTGGAACAACGAAGCTGTAGTTTTCTGACTTTTACAAATGAGAGGTGCTGTTGAATGAGCAAAACTTGGTTTCAACTCCTCTGAGAAACTTATTATGTAAATACACATTATTGTCATAAATAATAATAATTTATTTTCTGAGGCATAAAGCCAGAGCAAAAGTCATTTGGGTCGGCCAACATTTGTTAGTTTTACGGAGGTTTCATCAAATTCAGTCTCCAGTAGTAATAGATACTTAAATTGATTTTTCTTTTTCATGAACGCACCTCAAAGTTTACAAGCAAATACATTGGTAAAAATACCTGACAATGATGATAATTTTTCTAAAATCTTTATGACCTGCCAAATTTATAGCACGAAAACAAGCAGAAAATCACAGTCTTTGGGGAAATTGAATTTGATTCTTTTAAATTCTTTCATTTAAGTTAGAAGCCCAACTCCAAATTCTTCAGACTTGCTGGTGTTGGGTTTTCATTAAACACAAGATAGTTTAGTTTTGAATGTAGTTTTCATATTTTTTACTGCCAGGGAAAAGAAAGTTGCCTGTTTCTTTTTTTTTGTTTGTTTGTTTGTTTGTTTTCTTTGAGAGTATTATCCAATCTAGCAATAAGACTAAAATAGCAATCATTAATTCTCATAGCTGGGAGATATTTGTGATACCTTATTAATCTCTGTTAATAAATAAATTTATGTTATGTTAATGAGCTATACCCGAAGGAACTCGGGATGGTTATTCTTCAAAAGCTGGAATTAAAAGGGGAATCCAATGACTGTCATATTTGAACAATTATCACATGGAGTAACTTTGTTCACTATTGTTCCCGAAGGTAAAAATGGAAATTTTAGGTGCAAGTTACAGGAGAGTAAATTTTAATTCAATACAAGGAAGGGATTCCTAGTCATGTTCCTAAATTTGCACTTCTGTTGGGAATAATAGAGAAAGGAGTCCTGAATTCTGCTGGGCATTTGAACCCTATGGACTCTCAGAATCTCTCAACTCTAAAATTTTGGCAGTTCCATTCGAACCTCTGTTCTCTATAAGATCCTCTATAGCCCACATGAGTAGTTCCCAAACTGATGTCCCCTTCCGGTTCTCCAAGTTTATTGATTGAAATAGCATTCCTCCCAACCCCAAGAATCAAAAGGTTCAAGTCATCTTTTCTCTTTCATACCTACGTCAGTCACCGTATCCAAGATTCTTATGTCTCAGTGTCATTCTCAATCGTCACGTTATTCTCATTCTCTATCATCAAGCCCTCATCATTTAGACCTGTCTTAGTGTGACAGTCTCTTAACGAGTCTCACCTGCATTTGCAATTGTCTCTCTTAACCTGTACTTTCCTTTTAGCACCGCTTTTATGTCACTCTTATTAAGGATATAACACTCCTTTCACCCTTTAAAGTTGTTCAGATGTTCTCATCTCAGGGTTTGAAGTCTTTCTTACTGTGGCCCCACCTTATCCATATTTTCTCTCCGTGCTCTTGACATCAGCCAACGTGTACTCTTCAGCTTTCTTCAGCCCGATACAGTAAGCAGGTATAGGTGGAAACAAAGGTAAAACCCTACGCTCTTTTATGTTCCTCAGACACTGTTTCTTAGACCTATCTCACAATGACCTTTCTTTTATTTTAAATTCACTTAAACTCTACCATGCCATCTATATACAGATCCTCCATTTTTTAAAATAGTCGTTCACTAGTTTTGTTTATATATGTATGTGAAAGTTATAAATATTCCCTTGCTAATTCTTTTAAAGCTGTGACTATATTTTGTGGGAGAGAGGAAGAAATTTTCCTTTACTCTTCTAAGCTCTTTCATCTGGTCTGATAATTAAACCCACAGATTAACAAGAGAAAATAACCAATTTCATTACATATGCACATGTGGGAACCCTGTTTACATGAGCGAGTCAGACACTCCCACGTGGATGAGCGATGCAGAGACAGAAAACCGAAATGAGGTGTATGTGGCATCCTGAGCTAAGGACGAGGTAAGATGCCTCGGGGGCTTCAGAGGGGAGGAAGGTTATTCACTGGAAGTGAAGAGGAACAGATGTTCAGTAATTAGTGTTTGCCCTGCCACACAGATAGGTCATAAAAAGTTATTTCTGGTAATGACTCTTATGGGCAAGGCCCCTAATTTGTATTCTTTAAGGGAGAGGTAAAAGTTTCTTTTGAACCCTCAGGGTCTCGGTTGCCGTCAGCTCAAAATAATCTTTATGCCCAAACAGCACATTTTGGGGAGGCCTGCTCGGAACCTCTTCGGTTTCATTTTACATTACAATTTCTCACGGGGCCTAAAAGCAGCCATGAACCTTGTTGAATGCACATTAGATTCCTGTCAAGTGAGGGAATCGAGACTTATAAGTAGTGGATGTTAAAAGGAGTTAGGGACTGAAGTGGCTTCCCGGGGAAAAACATCTGAGATGTGTGAGCACATGTGCTCATACTGATTCCCTTGGAGATAGAGACGGTCACGAGTGGCCAGAGTCAGCCCACTGACTTCAACCGCGTCTTTTCTCTTGGTCCGTTTTAATGAGCAGTATGCCATGGGCTATTAGCCCCCAAAACATTTTGGGTTAAATAAGATCGCTCACTGCACATAATTCTCATTTTGCAGTGAGAGCTTTAGGCTTTATTACATCTGAAATACTATGGAGCGCATCATCTTGACTTTGATTTTTTACAACATAGTTCAAGAGGAGCAGAGATTTTAGTGAATTTGATTCCTATTATCAGTTCATTTATTAGCAGGTGTAATGATGGAGCCATAAACTTGTCACCCCAGGTGGCACTAATGAACTCTTTTTTGTGAGCTCTCTCAGCAATGAGAGTGACATTTGAATTAAAATGGATACTAGCTCTTTAGGGGTGCAGACCACATTTATAGGTGTGTGCGAGAGGGTCTTTGTTGGTGATTAACATGCCCGTTGAAGAAAAAATACCATTTCCCTTAAATTCCCCCAATTTTTTATTTTCTTCCTTATCTAAGGCCTAATTTCTTATATATATATATAAGAAATATATATATATATATATATATATATATTAGATATTTTAGGTATATTCTTTCTTCCAAAGTAGAGAGAAATAGAAATAGCAAACGTAAATATGATTTATATCTAAACATGCAGCTTTTAATATCTTAGCTTTAAAAGAACCTATCACAGAAATGGTGAGCCCAGAAATGACTATACAAAATCAAATAATTAGCAACTCACTAACATAATATCAACAGCATAGATATCATGGATCACGTAATTGAGTCTGTGGCAGACAATAATTATGGAAAAGGTTACTTAGTTATAGATGAAGTAAGTGCTGTGACCAAAATGTGTTTTGTGCTACAAGAGCATGTAACAGGGAGACCTGAGCAGTCCGGGAGTGACGAGGGAGTGGGGTGAGGAGCAGGACTAGGGCAGCTTCTCTGAAGAAGTGATATTCAAACTGAGACCTGAAGCGTGAGTAGAGGAGGCGAAGGTTTCCACAACCTCCTCCTTGGAGGTGGAGCCTGGGACTTAAAGTTCCAACCCTCTAAGCTCACGACTGGCTCCAGGGGCCACCAGTCCAGCCTTAGGTACTTTCCCAAAGTCAGCTCCTTAACATAACAAAAGACACCTTTATCATTCTCAACCCTTAGGAAATTCCAAGGGTTTTGGGAGCTGTGAGTCAGGAACCGTGGATAAAGACCAAATGTATGGGAAGTACATTTTGGTCATCCGCATGACCATATATATATTTCTTATAAATCTCAATGGTGCAGTGAGATTGAGTAGAAAAGTAAGCAGGTGTCATATCTGAAAGGCCTTGTCAGTAAAAATGGGGAGTTTTAATTTTATTCTAAAAACAACGGAAGCCCCGCTCTTAGGGTATGCTACTTTTTAAAGATTATTCCAGTTGAAAGGGGTAAGACTGGAAGCAGACCACCAGTTAGAGAGTTTTAATTGGAGTTCTAGAGAGAAATGATGTCAGCTCGGGTCAAGACTGACAGAGTAAATGGAGAGAAGGGGATGGATTCACGATGTATTGAGGAAGAACATGACGGCTGTTCTGAAGAGCTGGGCAGGTGAAAAGGAGTTGAACTTCAAGACTAATGTCTCACACAACTGGGAGGACAGTGCTGTCATTTACTGGAATGGAAATGGTAGAAGCGAAGCAATTTTTTGAATTCAGTGTGAGCCAGATGGAGACTCGGAAGCCCGAAGCGGGCGTGGGAGGAAGGCAGGTGGGCATTCCGTGGGTGGCAGAGAGAATTGGTCTGAATGACACCCGGAACTTGAGCCACTTCTGTTCTCATTTTTCCTCAATTAAGATTAGTTTCAACATGTCTTCGCTCACCCCAAACCAACAAAAACCAACTACCCCTATACAAATGCATTTTCCAGAAACATCGATGAAGCATATGAATGTGTTAACAAGGTTTTGGGGGAGAGACGACAGAGTCTGTTATGCATCACGTAGTTCCTTTTAAATATTTCAGTTCTTTCTCGAAGGCTCTTTCTCGGCAAGAGAGGCCTCAGCTCTTCACCCTCTCTTTCTACAACCCTTACCACTGCCCACTCCCCATCTTCCACAACAAATCTTTAATTTCTGTACGTCAGTGTCGTTTTCACTGTCTTCTGTCATCCATAAGGTCACCTTGCAGTCCTCCCTGCAAGATGAAGATCTGTTTCAGAAGCCACCTGCCAAAGCATGGCCGGGGTGGAGGGAGAGGGAGGACTGTGAATAACAAACAATTTTTTTCCCCCCGCAAAATAAACATTGTAGTAACATGTTCATGAGAATGTAAGCCAAAGAATGGAATCTCAACACTGAAAAATTCAGCAGCGGAGGCAGAGAGGTTAAAGATGATGTTGCCTGGTCATTTGAAGGGTGGGAGGAAACCAGGAGCCTGAAGTGTGTAAACCAAAGGGAGAGGTTTAACAAGGACGTAACGGTCAATTTATCAAACTTGTTGAGAGGTAATCTGCATATTTTAAGAACATGAATGACTAATTTTTTTTCTTTAAAATAATCTGCTACCTGTACTTTCAGCAACCGGGGAAATCGGCAGCCCCTACTTTGTGCACCCAGTTTTGCCGTGAATTTCTTTTGCCTAAATGTGGCAACATCATTTTTACCTTTTCATTTTTCCTCTGCAGAATAGGGGTTGGTAATCGGGGTCGATGGTTCTAATCCTGTACTTCCTGGTACTCATGCGATGGAGGGAGGTGGCTGAACTCAGCGGCACTGCCTGCCAGGCACGTTTTCCTCATGCACGGTCCTGCCCAGCTGCCGGGGCCGCGCTGTGAAGGGCGAGACTGCCAGGTGAGGGGCCCGGTGATTAGACAGACCCTTCTCCTCCCTGTGCCCTCGGACCAGAGTGAATAGTGTGTGAGGGCCTCATGCTTGACAGGATGCGATGATCAGAGGTGATGGTGAGACAGACAGTTGGGTCATGAAGCTTAAAGAGACATTGCAGCAGGGATCCAGGTTTTTGTATACAAAATCATAAACACAGCCCACCGGACACACAGAAATACCCACACTACCCCGGAAATCTGGACCGCACCGACAGTGCAGTGGGGATGTGGGGTGGCAGTAGCACCCCCAGGACCCTGTTGCAAGACAGATCGTTTCCATTTTGCACACCTGCCAAAGGTTAAATTCTGTGATGTCGACTTCAGTAGAAGGCGGTCTGTGGGCTGCACAGTCGAGAGAAGTGGAGGTGGGGTTAATCTCTCCTGAAGAAAAAGCCTATTTTAAAAGGTGACTAATCTTTTCCCTCCTCTCAGTATGCACTTGAACTCGTCCGAGATTGAACTCGTCTGAGACGGTAACATAGTCCAGTGTGTCTTGTTGCCTACAATAATAATAATAGTTACAATAATAGAAAGGTGGACCAATAACAAGACGGAATGGTTAAAGAAGAAATGGATAAATTCGGTAGGTGTTCAGGGAATGGCGGGAAAATCCATGTCTAGGGTGGGAAATACATGATTCTAAACAGAAGCCATGATTTTGATTTGAAAGGCCAAGCAACTTTGATACAACTATGTCCAACACTTTTAGGGTTCGGAAAGGGAAAAAATGGGCATTTAATTATATCTGCTATTAAAATTAGCATGTCTCACTGTTTTGCCATGAATTCAGAGTTTCCTGGCGTCAACTAACCGGCTCTCGAAACATTTTTACTTCTCGCCTTCAGTTATCCGCTAGGGGAGTGTTGATGGATAGAGTTATAGTCGTTATCCTGGTATCTCTTCAAGAACACAGCAGATTGTCTTTGCCTTCCTCATTCTACCTCCAAATCTTATTGTTGATAATTTATGGCAATTGCCACAGAAAGAAAGAGTAAAACCCAAAGGGTCTATAATGACGATGGGGCAGGCTTAGGAACAGGGTTATGTCTCTGCCATTGCACACCACAGTTTTGACCAGCTTGAATCCAGCTTTTGGAAAAACTAGAAGCAAAAACATAGAACCCCCACCCACCCTCAAAGAGCTGCGAACGATCTTTTCTCCAACCAGCAATTCAGTCAAGGCAGTTAGCATTGGCTTTGCTACACTTTATAAGCTTGGTAGGAAGATTAAATATTTTAATTCCTTTACTGCTGGCCATTTAAATTCATAGCCTGTTCGCTAATGGCTCCTTTTAGCTCACTGCTGGTCTTGCTCGGGATTCAAGGTCAGAATAGTAATTTGGGGATTATGAGAGCGAGGTGGTCAGTGTTATGTTTCAGATGCTTCTCGGGCTTTCTTAAAATCTGACTTGGTTTTTCTCAGACACAGCCAGGGAAAGGAGTGAGAAATTTTGCAGTTTGGGTGAAACAGAGAAAGGAGAGAGAATGAGAAAAATGGAAGAATCCATATAGCTGTAGTCTGTCCTTTTCCCGCTATTGTCTGCCCTTTCAAAGAGTGGTTATATAGATCAAATTTCTTTTTACCCATAAAATGATGATGGGTTGCCACACGCTACGCATCAGGCTTTATCGTGATAAAGAAACAGGTAGTGTTAAATGAAAGCATTTGATAATTTTCAGGCGTTTGGCAGTTGATCAACCCCTTTGTGAAGGGACAGTAATATCATTGCTATGCTGAGGCTGTTTAAAGAATGTGAAATGTGGATAGCGGCACCGAGGTAGTTGACGGTAAATCAGATTTGATTTCCCTGCTGAGAGCACAAAATGAACCTTGTCGTTATCAGGAAGAGAAATGAAATCTTTAAATATTTCTCAGTGTTTTGTCATCTCTGCCTGTCGGGGTGATTTAACATAAAATTTCCCCAAAGTAGGAAATGCAGGTGTTATTTCATTTCATTTCAAAGATAAACTTCACAGTTTCCCTTTATAAATTACTTGAAAAGCCCCCAATTTTGCAATTGTGGAGGTAACTTAAGATCAATGGCATTTGAAAATAAAACATTATTAGTAAAAAACATGCTCTGTGTTTTGTCTCCTGCCAATAGCCTGGCAGTCCCTGAACATGTGATATCTTAGTGTTTACGAGAAAATATCAGAAGGGCCAGGAGAAGTTGCATATAAATGGTTTGAGTGAACTGTGTTGCCAAAACAGTTTATTGAACTTTTGACTGATATTTTTATGTGACCTGTGGTTATCTAGTTTCATGTTTTAAACTCTCGTTTGTTTTGTGTCTTTTCTCCCATCTTACTTAGCGATAGTAAGGCTTTGTAGACATTTGCAAAGTTTCTGTCATCCCAAGATTTAAAATGCCATTTTAAAGGGAAAAAAACCTTTTCTTAAAATGAATGTATACATATATGAATAATGAATGCTCACTGTGGGAAAAAATAAAGCTATCAACCACAACAAAAATTCTGTGACTCAGAACCACGGTGAACACCGTTGTGTATCCTTGAGGACTTCATTCATGACTATTTTTTATTTAATATTGATCGTTCATTCTCTGTGTCAGGGTACTGGAGAATGAAGCCTTGCAAATTTCTGTTCTTTGGTCTCAGGGTTCAAAATGGCAAGTTCAAAAGAGTTTATTTGCAAGCTCTCCAGTATTTCATTGCAGAATGGAGATTCATTTTTCTTTCATTTCTACTAAAGAAAGAGTAAGAAGGATAAACTGCAAAGTGCAGCGTGGGGTATGTGGGTTACGTCTGAAAAAAAATTTCTTGATATTATGACTAGTTACTGGAACAAATGTCTTATTGATCTTTAATACTTCACCACTCGCTGCAGAATGTTGACTGGCTGACTGACTTGACTAAATGATAAGCAGCAAAAGATTCTTCCGAAATCCCTACTTAGTGCAGAACTAGGTTAAAGCAAACGAACAAACTCTTCAATGGATTCAAACCCAAGATAATGTAGATCAAGAATTAAAAAATTCTAGGTAACAGAATAGTAAATTCTGAGGAAGGGTAAAATCAATTAACGCTTTATTGCCACCCCGTATTTCTCTCTCTCCTGTGTCCTCTGCTGGGAAGGAAGCAGATGTTGGAATCCCTGTAGAAAGTTTTTGGATTCTGTAGGTTGATTAGGGTAGTCCAGGGCATCATGTGCATTATCATTCCCCCCACTCCCACCCCCATAATAATCTAGGAAATTAGGTACTGTGATTATGTCTATACTACAGAGCGAGGTTGGTTTGGTCAGTATTACGTAAGCATTGACTATGTGCTGGGCATTGTACTTCTTCCTAGAATTCAGCAGCGACTCCATAGAAAATCCCACCCTTTCTAGAGCTTATATTTTAGATTCTAGTGGGGGAGAAAGAATAAACAAGATGAGTAAATAAATAATATTGAATGCAAGAAGATTGTGAGTATGATAGTGAAAAATAGAAAGGTAAGGAGGGTAGAGTACGTTCTGACACAGATTGGACTGGACTCAAACTCAGAAATCCTGTCTTCAAACCCTGTGCTAATTCGATTATGGTGAGATACCAAGAACATGATATTGTTGTCTGAAGAGATTGCCTGAGGTAGATTTATGGGAAAGGATAATTTCTGCAGTTTATTATTCTTCAGGTAATAAAGCAATAAAGACTGATCGCACCGTAGGAGAGAAAAAAGGCTAGAGCATCTCTCAGCTGAGGAATTTAAAGAGGTTTAATTTTTCAAACAAATGAAAGCACTGTTATTTGGCCCCTGTTGAAAGGCAAGACCTGGAGTCAGTCAGCTTTGGATTCTTGTTTACTTCTGTCACTGTGTCAACAAGCCTGCGGAGTACTCAAAACACCCCCAGTCCAGCAGATGTTTTAGACATATTTATTTTGTCAAAAGTCAACACGTATTATGTCTCATCTTGCAAATGCGCACCCCCACCTTCTGCACTCTGCCCATGTTTTCCCATCTCGGTCTTTTTCTAATTTAGCCGCGCTCCGAAGAAATTTTCTTCCAGAGGATGTGACTCATGTAGAGTGTATTGAACACGGAATGGATACCAGTGAAACTGTTTAATTCTTTGTAAGAGCTGATACAATTTTAAGAGGAAAAACATAGAAACATTAGGGTGAAGAAGGAATATTATTATAATGCTAAGCAGAAGGCGAACCTGTCTGAACTGATTTGTCTCTCAAGAGTATCAGTCAGAGTTCAACCAGAGAAGCAGAATCAGTGGGTTGGTTGGGTGGGTAGGGTCATAGACAGATGGACAGACAGACAGATGGACAGGTAGGCAGATAGATAGATAGATAGATAGATAGATAGATGATAGATAGATAGGGAGAGGAGGGAGGGAGGGAGAGGAGGGAGGGAAAGAGGAAGGGGGGCAGGGATATAAAGAATCATCTTACTCAACCGTGGGGCTGGGTGAGCAAGTCTAAAATCTGTCAGGCAGGAATCAGGAAGGGAAGATCATGGGCAGGCTTGACCGTATGGATATGGGTGGTAGTTGTCCACATTTCCTCTCTATTAGTGAAGCTTCAGCTCTGCTTTTAAATTCTTCCAACTGATTCCATCAAGCCCACCCAAAGTCTCCAGGACAGTCTGCTTTACTTAAAGGCATCTGATTAGGGGCTGTAAGTACATCTGCAAGTGTCTTTCACAGCAGCCCCTAAAATGGTATTTGAATATCTGGGGACTGTATCCTAGCTAGGAGGACATATGAAGAACAAACAACAACAACAACAACAAACCAGGCACTTCACTCTGTAAATTTGTTTTCTGGGATTCTTTATTGGGATGTTGATAGCAAAACTTTTGAAATACACAACTTTTCTTTTAAGATTTTTAACTTAAAAAAACAACAAAACTTCATGTTTCAATATGAAAGAGAAAAGTATGCTTTTGTTTTTTCACCTGCCTTTATGTGTCAAGACTGTAAGAAGTTTATTTTCAAATGTGATGATAAATCAGTCTGGTGTCTCTGCTTGATAGATTGAGAACACCAGTGTCTTTTGAACTCATTTCATATTAAAACAAAAATAGATTACGTGTTAGTCATATGCATTGTTCGTTGCCTACTGAACAGCAAACTATGCATTCCTTCCCTTGTGTTTGTCTATTTTTTGGAGGTTGGGGGGGGTGGGTGGGATGGATGGTGTATATGGCCCTAGTGGTGAATCATGACCAGTCAAAACCAGTCTGGAGATCTTTTTGCTGGCAATAGGTCCAGGGCTGGGGATCTGACCCAATTTTGGCCAAGGGGATAGAACTGGAACTGTAATTATCCTAAATATCAAATAAACATCCATGAGTTTATACTGACATAAATAAATGATTCAATAAATAAAGGGTGGGGGGAATAGGCAGATTTCTCCTGCAGAAGAATTTCAAATCATTTCTATAGCTACTCTACCTTCAAGGAAGAGGGCAGAGCGTAACTCCTACTCCTCATGCATGGACCATGTGTAGAGCCTTCCTTCCAAAGAGTAGACTGTGAAACAGGAGAGAAAAGAGTTTTTCGGTGGAAAAACTTTATGTGTGCATTTTTATTGCTGCTGTAACCCTTGATCATGAACAGTGGTGTAAAACAATAAAACCTTATTGTCTTTGAGTCTTGTGGCTCAGAAGTCTAACACTGGGCCAAACTCAAGGTATTCGTGAGGATGTGGGCAGGGCTGCCTCACTTTCTGGAGGTGCCAGAGGAGAATCTGTTTCCTCGCTTCTTCCAGCTTCTAGAGGCTGCCTTTGTCCTTTGGCTCATGATCCTCTTCCTCTAACTTAAAAGCCAGGGACAACAGGTCCATTTTTTTTCTCTCTGAACTGCTTCCTTCATCATGCCTTTCTTTTTACTGCCTTTCGATCCCGTGGGCCCACCCACCCAGGTGATTCAGGATGACCTCCTTGTCTGAAAGGCAGTTGATTAGAGAACTTAACTCCTTCTACACCCTTAATGCTCCCCTGTCATCTAACCTAACATAGTCATAGCTTTCAGGGAGGAGGGCTTGGACATATTCACGGAGAAACTCTTCTGTCTACCACATGTGACAAACACTACCTCCGCCAGGTGACCCAGGTTCACAGCTACAGTGGCAAGTCATGTTGCTAGCACGTGTACTTGATATGGGATGAGTTACTTTTCTTCTGTGGTCTTCCTCCCCAAACCCATAACCCCAGGTCTAATGAGGAAAACACGCAAGTGTTGGAATTGTCCCAATTGAGGGACATTCTATAAAAATCCCTGAACAGCGCTCTTCAGCATGATCAGAGGTCAGTGTGGTGGGAGTGAGGACAACCTGCAGAAACTGATAGAAGGTCAGGAAACAGAGTGGCCCCTGTATAGCTTCCGGAAAAGAAGGCCCTCCTGGTACCCTGATTTTTGGCCAGTGAGACCTGCATTGGATGTATGACCCACAGAATTGGAAGATAATCAATTGATATCACTTTAAGTCACTACGTCTGTGGCAATTTACTGCTGCAAAAGAAAACAAATAGTTACCCCAAATTAGAAGAGTCTGAGAAACTGTCACAAGCTAAGGAGGCTTCACAGCTAAGTGTAATGTAGTGTCTTAGAGGGGATCCAGGGACAGAAAAAAGAACATCAAGTACAAACCAAGGACACCTGAATAAAATACAGACTTAATAATGTGTCGATATTAGTTCATTAATTGTGACAAACGTACCATATTAATGTATCATGTTATTAATGTTAATAATAGGGGAAGTGGGGTGTGGGGTACATGGGAGATCTCTGTACTATCTTTGCAATTTTTCTGTAAATCTATCTTAAAATATTTTTTAACAAAAAGGAAAATAGGAAGAAAGTGTCAGTTTAATACGGTGCCCCAAAGCTTGTGGGTGAGAATATCCAAATGGATCTTCTAGCTGATGATCGCTTATTATCACTATGCACAGGGGTACCATGGAGGACGTAGAAATGGAGTTTTGGTCAGGACCCTGTCCCTCTAGGAACTCAGGTTCTAATTGAGAAGATATGTGTCCGAGTTGCTGTCATCCAGGGGAAAAAACAGCAAGTGCATACAAAGCACATGGCTAAAGTTCAGAGGATGTTTAGATAAGAAAAAGTTCACTTTCACCTGGGGCGGTTGGAGTTCACAAAGAACCTTGTGAAGCGGTGGCATTTACATTGTGCCTTGAAGAATAACCAGAGTTTGTATATACAGACCTAAAGAGGAAGGAGAAGACCGACTGGCTGCAGGTGTTTGAACAAAGGTCTAGAAAAAGAGGGTGTTAGCCTAAAGTATGTAGAATGTAAGTGCCTCCAAGACTGGAATTGAGTCTGTCTGGTCCATCACTCATTGCTTCCAACAGAACACACAGCCATTGTTCTACAAATACCTGTTGATTAAGTGAAAAGAAAATAGTTGAGGAATAAATTGTAGAGAATTTGGGTGCCAAATTTGTGAGTTTAACCAGTTAAAATTTTTATATTTATTTTAATTTTTATTTTTTAGGTGAGGCAACCCTCGGTTGACTTCACAGATTGCAAGGACCTTGTCAGTTTACAATCCCTTATTTTGTTATTTTTTATACCTACAGCACCTGATCTTCCTAGGTCTCCCATCCAAGTACTAACGAGGCCCGACCCTGCTTAGCTTCTGAGAATGGATGGGATCGGGGTTGTTCAGGGTAGCATGGCTATAGACAAGTCAGTTAAAGTTTTGAGAAGATGATTTGAGCTGTATTATAGATAGATTAATCTGGAAAAAAAATAATTTAGACTGAAAAATGCAGATTAGAAAAGGAAGAAAAATTTTAAATTTGTGCAGGCAAGAAATTATAATTACTCATTTATTTGCTAATATCATCACTAGTTTCTGTTAAAATTAATTTGATTTTTATATCAAATTAACACCTTTTAAAAAGTAGTATAGTTTGAAACCAAGAAGTGTGATGTCTCCATCTCCCCCCATCCTCTATCCCTGGATTACTTTGGCTATTCAGACTCTTTTGTGGTTCTGTATGGAATTTAGGAGTTTTTTCTATATGTGTGAAAACTGCCCTTGGAATTTTGATAGGAATTGCATTGAATCTGTAGATGGCTTTGGGTAAAATGGACATTTGAACAGTATTCTTCTAATTCATGAATATAAGATAGCTTTCCATTTTTGTATCTTCAGTTTCTTTCATCAATGTCTCGCAATTTTTAGTGTATAGATCTTTCTCTTCTTTGGTTAAATTTATTCCAAAATTTTAAAAATTATTTTCATGCTATCATGAATGGAATTATTTTCTTGATTTTTTTCCCAGATAATTAGTTGTTAGTATATAGAATTATAACTGATTTCTATATGTTAATTTCATATCCTGCAACTTTACTGAATTCGTTTATATAATCCTTTTTATGGAGTGTTAGGATTTTCTAATGTAAGATCATATCATCTGCAGTGAGAGACAATTTTACTTCTTTCCTTCTGACTTTGATGACTTTTAGTTCTTGACTAATTGAGCTGGCTAAGACTTCCAGTACTATGTTGAATAGGAGTGTGAGAGCAGGCACCCTTGCCTTGTCCCTGATCTTAGTGGGAAAGCTTTCGACGTGTCACCACTGAGTCTGATAAATGGCGGTTTGTCATGTTGAGACACATTTCATCTATTTATAATTTGTTGATAGTTTTATTTTTATCATAAAAGATGTCGAATTTTGTCAAATGCTTTTTCTGCATCTACTGAGATGCAGAAATGAATGATCATATGATTTTTATCTTTCATTTGATTAATGTGGTATATCTTATTGATATGTGGATATTGAACCTACTACATCCAGGAATAAATCCTACTTATCATAGTATGTAATTCTTTTAATGTAATGTTGAATTTGGTTTGTTAATATGCAGTTGAGAATTTTTGCATATATGTTTACCAGGAATCGGCCTATAATTTTCTCGTACTGTCCTTTTCTGACTTTGGTATCGGGGTAATGCTGACCTTGTAAGATGAGTGTGGAAGAGTTCCATCCTCTTCTATTTCTTGAAAGAGTTTGAGAAAGATCGGTATTAATTCTTCTTTAAATGTTCAGTAGAATTCATCAGTGAAGCCATCTGGTCTTGGAGTTTTATTTGTTGGGAGGTTTTTGATTGCCGATTCAATCTCCTTACCAGTAGTCTGTCTGCTGAGATTTTCTATTTCTTTATGATTCAGTCTTAGTAGATTGTATATCTCTAGGAATTTATCCACTTCTTCTAGGTTATCTGATTTATTGGTATATAATTGTTTCCATAGGTTATCTGATTTGTTGATATACAGTTGTTCACAGTAGTTTCTTATGATTGTATTTTTGTGATTAGCTATAATGTCTCCTCTTTCGTTTTTGATTTTACTGCTTTCTGTCACACTAGTGACTCAAATTCACTGTGATTTTTCTCCAAACCAGCAATGACTTTTTCATTTTTTTTTCCCCCTCTGTTAACCCCTGGCCTGTACCTAACACAACCAGAACCTGGAAGTGAGCACTGGGATGCAGAGAGGGAAAGATCCAGGAGAAGCCTGGCTTGAAGAGCCAAAAAAGGGAATTCAAGAAATAATATAGTGCATAACCTATATATTACCTAGGGGAACCTAAGAGCCTCCTTTGTCAAACATACTGAACTTTCTGCAGTGGAGCATGAATATTTACACTAAGGGATATGAATAAAGACTATAATTAGCTTTACATATTTTAAGTCGCTTTGATAGCAAATTAGTTCAGATAATGTCAAGTTTCGCTGCAGAGGTTTTAGAAAATTTTAGTTTTCAGAAATTTGGGATTTAAGAATTGCAGTTGAGGCATTATTGAACCTTTACTCCTACTTGGCCTTTGAGGGCAACTGCTGCTTGCAGTTCTTCAGCTTTTCTGGAGTTTTTAGGTATGAATTCATATGCAACTTATTGACTTCTCCCTTCTCAAACTTAGGGTTGTCTTTCTCTGCTTCGTTCTGTCAGTTATCACTTCTCCATCTCTTTCCATCTTTCAAAATTTGGTTGATACAGGCATACTTCATTTTATTGCACTTGCTTTATTGTGCTCTGCAGATGTTGTATTTTTTACAAATTGAAAGCAAGACCCTCCACCAGCAAAAAGATTATGATTCGCTTATTGTGATATCGACTTTATTGCATTGATCTGGAATTGAACCTGCAATATCTCCAAGATATGCCTGTATATCGCTTCTCCTTTTGTTTCTTCTACTGTAATCTTTGAACTTATATGTCTTTACCCGTTTTATTCCTTAACTGGCTTCCTAGTGGAGTTTCAGGAATGAACAGAGATCATTGGATGTATCCAATCTACCCTGTTTAACCAGAATTTACATGTCAAGAACTAGAACCCCGGGATCTAGATAAAAATGGTCTGCTAATGAGATAATTCTGCAGTTCTATAATAACATGCCAATTAATTAAGAGGAGTGGGTTGCAGGGCAAATGGTAAATGATGATAATTTCTTAAGTTTTTATCATGTGAAGTGCCTTAGAGATGGAATTTCTATTTTAGAAGTATCCGCAGGTTCTTTGCATTGCCTGGCTGTAGTGGGTTAAATGATGTGTCCCACTCCACCCCCTGCCAAAAAAAAAAAAAAAAAGATATGTCTACAACCTAGTCTCCAGAGGCTATGAATATTACCTTATATGGCAAAAGATTGTGACGGGAGGATTTATTCAGGATTATCTCAGTGAGTTCTAACTGAGGAAGTTTGGGGTTAAACCACCACAGAGATGACCTAGAGGGAGCAGAGAGTGGAAAGGCCACAAACCAAGGGATGCCGTCCAGAAGTTGGCAGATGTAAGAGATAGAGGCTCCCCTAGAGCCACCAGAGGCAGTGCGGCCCCGCCTTCTCCTTGATTTTGGACTTTTGGCTCCAGAACCATGAAAAAAGCCCACACACTGCTGTTATTTTAAGCCACACAGTTTGTGATCATGTGTTACAGCAGCATTCGGAAGCGAATGCGTAGGCAGTGCTGTGTAATACTGTCCCCCCGGCCCCGTCATCCTCCCTTCCCCGCATGAAAGCAGGTTCTCTCTGTGTGAGACAAAGACACATGTGACTTATTTATAATTTTAGGTGAGTTGGTTCTGTGTCGTGGGCCTCGGTTTTCAAACCTGAAAATCAGAGTTGGCCATCGATTTGCAATGCCTCGATTCCATAATACTTTGTTTGTGCAAATTCTAATATAGTGGTGAGGAAATTGACCTATTTGCATCAGTCATGTAATAATTATGTAAATAAGTCTCAAATGGAACTAATAACATTATTGCTACCTTGGGGTTTATTTTAAAACCATACATTTTTCTTTTTACTGTTTCTTTTGGAATAACTATTGATATGTGCTTATGTGTAAAAGCAGTAGTATATTTTATATGGTCAACGTGCTAGATTTATTAGGAATACTTAATTTAAGTTTAATTTTTTGTGTAAAATTTGATCTGTGTAGACTAGTTCACTTGCCTCTAAAGTTTTATTTTAGCAATAATGTTAAAATCAAATTAATAGTTTTTTTTTTTTAATTCCAATATGAGTTGTCTAGATGGCTATCTTCTCTAAAAGGCTTTTCTTAATTTAAAATTTAAAGGATGGCTGATTTAATCACAGAATTTATTTTAATGTTCATAAAAACCACATTTAACTGTATTGCCATAGTTTGGGGACCTCCTCCTTCTTACGCATAATCTAAGACAATAACAGCTTTGGGTCTTATTCCTTTTCATGCTCCTAAGGGTTTTTGTTTTCTCCTTTTTACAAACGATTTTCAGAAATACTTTCTTATCCTCCAATAAGACGAAAAACCTAGCTGCCATTTTTTTTTCAAGTTTTCTGTCACATAGGTTTAAATACAAATTTAGATAATATAACTAATGCTGATTAAGCACTTACTCTGTGCTCCCAAGTTCATATACTCTTCCAAGTACATCAGATTTATTAAAACTTGTGAGGTAGATACACTATGATCATCTCCATTTTATATATAGGAAAATTGAGGAACTGAGAGAGGTTACATAAATTACACAGAATTGCGTAAGTGTTGTGTAGAAAAGAGCTAAGATTTCCTGTCTTGCAGTATGACTCCAAAGCCATGCTCTGGACCACAATTTAGAGAGCCTACTCTCCAAAGGGCTCTCTAAATTGAATGGATTTTGACCTGCTGTGTTTGTGGAATTTATCATCAAGACCTGCAAGGCTCTTCAGGGCTCCACTGCCTAAGCGGGTTTTTGGGCTCTTTGGCCATTGATTAACTGTACTTTATAAATATGTGTGTTAAAAGTAGAGAATACAGTAACCCCACGAGCTTAACTTAGTTGTCCAACATCATGAAAATTTGCAAACAAATCAAGCACCAACTGACTCTCTAATGAATAAGTTCAGTAATCAGAATGACCACATTTCTGTCCTGCCCCCATAACTCATCGTTTACTTAGTCTACATGGCGCCCCATTCCCCTGCCTGCAAGTATCTTACCTCCACGCTTCTAATGCTTTGTGGACGTTCAAGTCAAGGCCAGTCAGTTTTTTCATCTTCCCAATTTAAACCTTGACTGAGAGTATATAAAGTGTCATCCCCACGACAGAAAAGAGCTGCAGGGCTCATGACATCCCTGGGGGGAGAGGTTTTCAGAGCCTGACTGACAGACAGCAGCAGCCCTGCAGCCAGTTACCCCTAAAGAAAGCCCAGTTTCTGCCGATGCCACAAGCGTTCGGTTAATGGGGCTTTTCAAGCTTTGGATCCTGATGGTTTCACTCTGGACTATTGAGCTGTTGCCTGAGTGAAACTGGAAATCTTTCTCACCGACCTCCTCCCACGTGCTTTCTCAGCTCCGCTTAGTGGGATAGGAAGTGATCTAAATCATAGGCTGCCTCTACATTCCCAGACAGGGAAACTGGGCAGAGAGCAGGCAATAGCTGAAGGTGAAGTTAGAATTTTGCATCTTCGCAGGACTTTTTAGGACGATCTGAAAGAACGAGGGGAAAAATTCAAGAAAACCATGCTCTGAAAAATCATATTACTGAATCCTTTGCACTTTGGCTCTGCTTCTGAATCTGCCCAGAGGAACTGAAGAAATGGGAACCTGGACATAATGACAGCTATCCAGGATTTACTGGTGCTGGTATTTTCCCCATGCTGATCAAAAATCCACTTTCATGATTGGTTTTCATATCCACTGGATGCCAAAACCCGCCATTATTCCGTTAGCAATCAGTCACTTAACGGCGTTCCTTGAGTACCCCGTCATGAATGAGACTAGCAGAGTTTTCCAGTATATCATGTTGTCCCAAACTCTGGTAAAATGTCTCAGGCTAATGAGAATTTTTACATTTTTTAATATGTCTAAAATCGTAAGATGTGTCTCGTGGTGTTTACTCACATCTATTTAACAAGTAACATGAAAAGTGCAAAAGTAGTAATCTATAGTATAACCAGTCTTGTGGTGCTCTACATGATATTAAATATTTGTTTTATATTCCATTATTCAAAGTCTTCAGGGCCTAGGAAATGTTCTTGCTGGGGATAACGCAGACACTAGACACTTAAGGGACATTTGAAAAACTCAAATTAATAGACACTTTCAGGTCCCCACTGTCTGCTAAATGCCATGCTAGGTTCTGTACATAGAAAAATGAATATGTCCCTTACTCACTGGGAAGAGTTCTAGCAAAGAAGCTCACAGGCTAGTTTTATGTGAACTCGTTCTAGTGTGTTACAAGTAGTGTTGTTAAACACTTATGCTTTATGTAGAGTTAGGCATAATATTACATAACAGTAGGTAAATTCAAATAGTGGGGTACAGAGGAACAAAGTGTTTTCTTCTGGTGCCTGCCACCTTGCTAACTCTCACTCCGGCTGCCATGGGTGGTTGACTTGTCTGTCCTCTTGTCTCACTTCTGCATGGGAGACCCTTTCAAGCTGTGCTCTTAGGCAGAGAGGCTGCCCTGGAATGACGGCTTTGTCAGGATGTGCGTTTCTGCCCACGCCTCTAAACAGGCTCAAGGGCCATTTATGCAGAACTAAGCGTCTGCATTTTTCTAACTGCTACAAATGCTGTCTTGTTTCTGAAATGACCAACAAAAATCTAGAAGTTCCTTGGAAATCACTGGCTATCCAGTGGTGTTTCCTTTACTAGTTTCTCACAGAGTAGACAAGGATTTGGGTGATATCTACCAGCTAATACTACGGTTATTTCAGAGGCATACCTATGTGTGGGTCGCAACCAGCTGCTTGGAACTGCAACCTTTATTCGTTAAGGCCAAATCCAGAAATCAAACCCTCTTGATGATACTTGGTAGAAAGACAATTTACCCAAGAAAACCCAGAGACAAAACAAGTACTCTGAAATGAATAAAGTAGAAAAGAGGCTATAAATTTTCCAGAGAGCATAGGCTGAGGCAAGTTCCAAGTATTGAGTTTCGTACCAGAGTCTGTATACAATCATGCATACGTGGGCAGGAAGCAATATGCTTTTGAATATATGCCACAAAATAATTTGGGCTTCAATATTTGGGAGAGAAAGATGATGTGAACGGAAAACCGACGTATTTCAGGATATGTAGCCATTGCAAAGCACGCGTTTGAATTAACATTCTCTGTGTATATGAATTAAGATTCACTGTGTATATGGCCTCAGGTGGATTTTACTTACGGTATTTAAAAGTTGGTTAAAAATTACATTGTCAAGTGAAGGTGAAATGCCACTATTTGGACTATCGATTTTAGGACCTGCTTCTATCACAATATAAGCATTCGTGAGCTCTTTTAGTGTGGTAGGAATACAATGATAATCCACAACTCTACACTTTCACTCTCAAAGAAAAATATCCTGAGCTCCACTGGTTGAAAACAACTTGTTTATTTCCATGCATCAGATCTTCTTCAATTACACTGCCGTGGCAGATTACACCTTAGTTCTCTGGAGATGCTCAAATATAGGTGTTGCTAGACAAACAGCCTTGCCGCACAGACTGCAGTTTCCCTGCACTTTGAGATGTATGGCAATGGCTCAATTTTAAGAAATACAACACGATTTTCACATGTTTTAAATATTTGTTTGGCGTGCAATTTATAACCGTGGACCCTCAACCTTAATTGAATCACATCTCCCCGCATTGTTTTCATCCAGAGGGCTTTAGTATCTTTATGGCTTCAGGGCATAGGCTCGGGTGCGAAATTCTGGAATTTTATAATAGAGTATCTCTAGCTTGCTTGGTGCCTGGAATCAAGTTTTAATCCATGTATGTAATTCACGCATTTCTTCTCGACCCGCTTTACGCTTTTGTCCTCTCAGGTGGTGGTGTCGTAAGTAAGGAGAACCCAGGGGCCAGGTTCTTTGCTCCCTTGTCTGTCGGGGCCACGTTGTGGAGGGACGTAATCTTCTCATTGCTCCCATTTCTCCAAAGAATATGATAGAGTCGTCGTCTTTGGCACTGGCACAGAGGATATAATGTGATCTTCCATGTGGGGCCTCTCTGCTGGGGGAGGGGTCAGGGATCCACAATGCGAACCTGAAGTGAGACTCTTTATGACCTTAAAGGAGAATCAAAATCGTCTTCGCTGCATCTCTGTTTGGAAATATGTTTTGGACCTATGTAAATATAAATAATAATCTCATTACCCAAAAGACGCAACTTTGACAGAGTCTTCCTCCTCCTTTCGTCTGCTGCCATTTTTAAAGTTATATGAAAGGCGGAGTGGCTGCATGTTCATTTGTAAGTCTTCCAGCCAAAATTGTTTATATCTCTGTTTCATGGGCCAGGCAAGGCCTGAGAGAGAGTATCTTCATCATTTCAAGTCCTGAGTATTATATGTAGGTTATAGATAAAGTCATAAAGACTAATAATGTTCATCTATCATTACCACATAATTTTCACAGCATTTTCTATTGAATGGAATTAAGTCTAAGGTGATGCACTTACTATAAATAAGAAAAGGATAAGAGCTAACATTTACACGGCATTTCCCAAACATGAATTAATTCAACAGCAAAATAAATATTATACCTTGTGACAGAAAAGCTGCCTAAATTTTATAACTAAATTATTAATTACTTGAGAAATGTTTTAGTTGAGTGGTGATTAGATAGATGAGCAGGGTTAAAAAAAAGACCGTATCACAAAGTGTTCTTTTTTTTTAAATGTTTTTATTGAAATAATGCGATGGACTTAACTGTTCATAAGGACGGCACCTGGTATTAACTCACTGCAGGGCGACGTCAAGCACTCCGATATCCTCACGATAGAGATTCCAGAGAGGAGAGAGAGAAAGGGGCAGAAAGTATGTTTGAAGAAGCAATGCTGAAAAGTTTCCTAATCTGGGGAAGGAACCAGAAATCCAAGTCCACAAAACAGAATACCAAAGGAGATGAACTCAAAGAGGCCCACACCAACACAAATTGTAATTAAAATGGCAAAAGTTAAGGATAGACAATCTTGAAGGCAGCAAGAAGGAAATAAGTCACATACAAGGGAAAACTCATAAGGCCGTCAGCTGATTATCAGCAGGCCAGAAGGGAGTGGCAGAAAATACTCAAAGTGCTAAAAGAAAGGACACCGCAAGCTAGAATATCGCATTCAGCAAGGTTGTCATTCAGAATTGAAGGAGAGAGAAAGCGATTCTCAGATAAGCAAAAACTAAAGGAGCTCACCACCACTAGATGGACTTTATAAGAAATGTTAGTCATCTTCATGCAGAAAAGGCCATAACCAGAAATAAAAAAGAAAGAAAAAAGCTCACTGGTAAAGGCAATTATATATTAAACACAGTGAATCTACCACTTGAAAAACTAGAAAGACATGTGACACATTCAAATAATAATTTTCCAAAGTATTAGTATATGTATTTGTACGTATTATTAGGATAGCATGATTTTAAGAATTCGGCAGGAGGCCGGTTTCAGAATCAATCAAAACAGTTCATTTTTGGTGGAACGTGTTGCCTGGCCCCAAAGCTCCACGCTCAAGCTTGGGACTTCCTGAGTGTGGCCCCTGCTTTCCCATCTTGTTTCTCTCAGTGGACAGCACCTTTGGGATCTTTGATGCTAGGCCCTTGTCCCCATCATGAGAGCTTCTGCTGTTTTCTCATATTACTTGTCTCCAGCTTTGCCTCATTTCATGAGGCGACCTGGCATTGACCTGGAATCTCCAGGTAATTTAATCCCCACGTAGTACTAGGCGAGATAGACTCTGGTGCAAGAAGTAACAAGATTTCAGAGAGCAGGGTATCAAGCGGGCAGAGGCACAGGAATATTCTCAGCTCACAGCCACCCTCAGGGATTAGATTTGAAAACCCAGAGGGACCAAGCTCACAAGTCAAAGCAATGAAACATGTGGAATAATAAAGCATAAGATGATCTTGACTAGAAAGCCTGAGCTGGACAAGATTTCCGAAAGACATTTGACTCTATATGCATGCACCAGGGGTGGCAGCTGGAATTAATTTCAATTGTATTGAGACATAATTGACATATAGCATCGTATAAATTTGAAGTGTATAATGAAGTGATTTTATACACACACATGCATGTACCCCCCAACCCCCCTCCACAATAGGTTAGTTAACACACCAATCACCTCACATAGATACAGTTGTTTTTTTTTTGGTGAGAACTTTTAAAATTTACTCTCTTTGCAACTTTCAAATATGTGTAATACAGTGTTGTTAATATAGCCACCATGCTGTACCTTAAATCCCCAGAATTCATTTATCTTTTAACTTATAACTTTGAGTTTGTACCTTTGGCCACGTTTACCCGTGGCCCCACTCCCTACATCCCGCCCCAGCAACCACCAATCCGTCCTTTGTTTCTATGAGTTCTTTTTTTTTTAGATTCCACATATAAGTGAAATCATACAGTATTTGTCTTGGTCTGATTTATTCAACTTAGAATAATGCCCTCAGAGTTCATCCATGTTGTTGCAAATGCGGGAGTTTCTTTTTTATAGCTATATAATATTTTATTATATGTACCACATTCTTTTTGTCCATTCTCTTTAATGGACGCTTGGGTTGTTCCTGTGTCTTAGTGGTTGTAGATAATGCCTGGTAGCTGGAATTTAAATTCTAGCCCACCTGGGATTCTTGGCTCAGTTCCTTGAGAACCAGGCAGAGGTTAAGTGCTAAGACAGGTCTTCACTCTAAACTTAGATCTTTCTCTTGAACCAATCTGATTCAATTCCCAAATAACTTAAGGATCTAATGCACTAGACTTGAACAGCTGTGTTCTTTCTATAGACACAAATGATTTCAACTATGATATTTATTCTGGTTATTCTTCTAACTTTTAGTGAGAAAGGATTAGGATTGCTCTAAAATTTTGATCCCCCATTCTCTCCTGCCCGACCCAGGCAACACCACAGTTAGAGCCCTTTGAGTATGGAGTGGCTTCTAGAAGTCCCAGAAGTCAGTCACAACAGCTTTCTGTCTTGGACCATCTTTTTGGGATACATACCGGGACTCCAGCTCTGAGCTTTCAATACAAAGAGCTGCATTAATTTCTCTCTTGGGGCTTGTCATTCTGTGATTCTACATGAATCACACATAAGTTGATTTGTGTAAAATCATGTGGGTTCTGTGACTCTCCATAAATCACAGTCTTCTGTTGCTCCAGGGAAGAAAGATGCTGGTGGGGAGTCTGACATGAACACCAAAAGATTGTCCTAAAATTCATGTTTTAGTGCCTTCTTTTTCTATATCATGTAACTACCATATGGCTATACTAAAGACGACCAGCTTTCCATACTTAATAGTGGAGCAATTTGTGGACTGAGTGAGGGGTGTTCATGTGCGTGTGTCTGTGTGTATCTTTGTATGAGCATATGTCATAAAACAGATATTCAACTTTCTATATTCTTTAGCTAACAGTAAAAAAAAAAAAACAGTTTATAAGCTACAGATTCAAAATCATGTAAAGAAAGAGGGATAGTCGCTATGCACCCAAGTTTATTATCTCATTCCATCCTCATGGGGACTTTATGAAGTAGATGGTAACATCTCAATTTTTCCAGCTCCAAGGTCACTATAAATAAGGCTAGCTGCTATTGAAACAATTCTTTGTGAAAGAGTCCTGCTAAGATTAATTCTCACCTCTAAATACAGATGCAGAGGTTCCTCGTTGGGTGGCTTTACTCCTAGTGGCTGCTGAGGGATCTAAGTCCTTTTATTATGTGACTTCAGCATCTTTGAGATTTTCAGTTTCAGATGCTCAGACTGAGACAATTGGGTTTGGAAACTTACTTGGGATATTTTAGGAGCCTGGCCTTACATCACTTCTGCCCATATTCTATAGCCTGATCTCAGTCATGTGGCCAGCCTAATGGTGAGGGATGCTGGGAAATAGGCATATGCCAATATGGATGAGTCCTGACTGTTTCTGGTCCCATCACACAGTCAGTAAGTCGAGCTCCAGAAACTCCAAAACCTACATTCCAAAATACGTTTGGCAAAATCACTCTGAAATCCTTTGGGCATGTTAGGACACAATGAGGATATATCTGAACTTTTTCAAAGGCTTTTTTGTTTGTCAATTTATAGATTTGAAGATATTTCATAATTTTTCTGTGGTAATAATAATCAAAAAAGAAACGTGACCTTGGCTGACACAGAATCTTCCAGAGGCCCCACGCTTTGAAACAACTTTTAATAATTAAGTTAATAATTAATTGTACTTTTAATAAAATGGTTAAATGACGAGAAATGAGTACAGGAATTTTTTGTATATATTTATTGGTGTCCCAAATAATTTTTATGTCACTGAGACTTCTTGGTAAGAAGTCCAGAGAAGTTACATGCACGAAGCTCCTTGTTTGTTATAACATAGGGAGGCCTCTCTAAATTGCCACTAACAACTGCAGTATTACCTCCTAGTACATCACTGACTAGACCTCAGATATCTGACACTAGAATTTATGCTCTAAATAGTCTTTTTTTCCCAGTATTACTATAAGCTTTCCATTATTGTAATAGAGAGGCCTACTCAATTGACCATAACCAGTAAATTATAAAATATCAAGATTTAGAGCAAGTAAAGTGTGTCACGTCTATCTCGCTAGGTGGCTGTGGCCTAGCGGAAGTCGCTGAGGCCTTAATCTTGACCTGACCATCTTGCTGTGTGATCTTGGACAAGTTATTCCAATTCCATGAGCCCTCATTTCTTCATCTATAAAATGAGGATAAAAAATATCTGATGTTATCAGGGAGATTTATATGAGATAATACATTTAAAGCCCTTAGTATAATAATTGACATATTGTTTCCCACAAATGTTACTAGTAACATAAATAATAATAATAAAAACAATGTGGATGTTATTACTATTATTTTAGTCTCAATTTTTTCTCCTCTGAAATGGAGATAATAATACCTGCACTGCACTGAGAAATAAATGAGCTGTGTAAAAAATGTCTGATATGCAGTAGGACTCAGTTGAAATAATTATTTTTTATCTCTTTCTAGACAAAACGGAACCTGAATATATATATCTCCAGTCAGATGTAGGAACTTTGACACCGTTCTGGGTAAGTCCTTAGGCTCTATAAGAGTCCTTTAGGTTCTGAATTATGGAGAGTATATCTATAAATTTTCAGTGTTGAATGAGAGATACTTGGCATTTAGCATTTCTGTGGCTGAAATCTTTTCTGCAACTGCCTGCATTTTGGGGTCATCGAATTGGCTATACCGTGACAGCTGTTAACATTATGAATTATCCAGCAGGCAGTGGAGTCTGTATGTGTTTACATGGAGTTCGGTTTTGTCTGATCCTAAAGCCCATGCCCTATCTATCTCATTCTAGAGATAAATTTACTTCCTATTCTTTATTGCACATATAGAGAACATCTGTTATCCATTATGGGCGCCATATAACCAAATAGGTTCTGATTTGTTGAAATTTCCTGGATTTTCTCTGCTGTGTTCAGATTTAGCTTTCATGGTGTGCTGCCTTGGATACTGTTCATTGCCGTTACCCGGGGCTATAATTAACAAACACTCACCTGTTTGGTAACGGTGCTAGACACCCAAGTCAAGAGGCTGGCTGTCAACTGCAGCAGGTCACAAGCATTGACATTTCCTGTATCACTCTGAGTCCTCGAAGATTTTTAACTGATGATTTGATGAAAAGAAAAGAAGACATAATGCCTATGGGAAAATACTTTTTGATCTTTTGAATTCAAAATTACTTAATGCAGTACTAAAATATATCATTTTTACTTCTTGAATACAAATTATTTTCCCTCGGAATCTGTGTTTTCTACTCAACTGTTGGTTTTGCAGCACTAAACTGAAATCCTCAACTGAGCTGAAGAAAGAAGCAAATTTGAATAAATTCAGTTGCATTTCTGCTTCAGTCTTAGAGTGGAGACTGTTCTTGAAAGCCATTTCTGCTGCCTTGACGATTTCTCTTTATCTTTGGGATTATGAAAATAGTTACTACAGTAGAGTTGTTATTCTTCTTGCTCTATATTTCAGTCTTTCTGCCTATCATGCTTCTTTCTTAATTAGAATTATCTGCCATCTCTCACTACTAAAAGTGAGGTGAATGCCATGATTCTTCAGGCTTCTAAAGTAGCAACGTGATCAGTAAGATCAGCTTCTGGCAGGAAAATGAAATTATTTTTAATGTTAAACAAAGAAACTGCAGGATTCTACCTGCAGCCCAAGTCTGACTGGGAAATGATAAAAGAGGAAGTCAGGATATTGCTCTCTGATCAATGGATCGCCTTTAGACATGGCTTTTAAAAAAGAAGCCTAACCCCAAAGCCACACAGTCATAAGCTCAGGATGTGGTAAAAAATGAGCCACTTGTAGGAACTGGAGATTAGCAGGGCCTCATTAGGGACCCAGGCAGGGGGAGCCACAGCAGAGCAGCTGTGTTCTGTGGGTGGGCCCGAATCAATTTTTTGCATGTAATTTGTCTAAGAAAATGTCCCAAGGAACCCAAACACTATTTTAGGAAAAAGTTCTAATGTACAAAACTTGCTAATTTTTTGGTTGAGATGCCTGACCCCTTTATATACTTTTATATTTACTGAGAAGTGCAGCTTGGACTTTTCTCTGGAGATGAGTGTTGTTGAGCACTGGAGGGGTTCTGGAAGGCTGAAGAAATGGGGGCAATCTGGGGAAGATTGCATCATGATTCACATCTTGCAGGTGAGGCTGATACTTGCCCTCCTTAAATTTTTACAGTTCAGGAATCAACATGGCTGTTCCCAGGCAAAATAAATGAAGACACACAGACCTATTAATCTTCACAGGGCTTTCATTTTCTCCACATAAGAAACAGCCTAGCTGGGCCAAAATTATGGTCTCCTAACCACATCAAGACCTGTGCTTTCCTCGTAAAGGCAGTCTTTAAGAAGGTAGATGACGGTTCTTGATGTGTGTTTTTATGCCTAGCTGCACATTGCAAAATAGCAATTTAAAGCAATAGAGCAGTAATGCCTGTCCTGTGCAGCTTAGCCGTCGAAGGTCATTCGGCACCCTTTAAGGTCATTCCATCCACATGACACCTTTGGAGAGATGATGATTTCGATTTTCAACACGTTTCCTTTGGGTCTCCCTTTTCCAACTCGGTTTAAAGGCATTGCAACGACACCACTGATAAAACACGCATGCGCACGCACACGTGTCCAGGAGAAAGTCTACAGGTAGTTCTGACCCGCAGTGCACTTCTTTCTTTCCCGGTAGAGATCGCTGGGTGATAATGCAGCAGGAAAACATGAGACCGCGTGAGCCGCGGAGAAGAGCCACGGGGTAATCATTGTTGGCGGGAGGCGGGTACCGCCCAGCCGAAAGAGGGGTTCTCGTCATAAAAGAAACTGTTTTGTAATTACCTGGGGGCTGACAGTTGCGGAACGCCTTCTGTAATGATACCTGATGCATGTCTTAATGCCTTACTCAGGTAGAGAGTGCCCTATACCATCACCTCAGGCACCATAGCTCGCTGCCAAGCTTCCTTTTTAATCGCCGCTGGAGCGGGATATGGGAGGAATATGCCAGGACTCTGTATTTAGGGTTAACCATTAAAAAAGTATTTAAACTCTTGAAATAAGTCTGCATGTATAGGTACAATCATGACTTTTTGGATTATATTTAGGGAAAGGAACTAATGGGGAAGCTTAGATCTTTGAAAAGAATTCTGAGTTCTTCAGAAAAGTGCCCTATAAATTCAAAGTGTAATTATCTGGATCATTGTTGTCATTATTTCCATCTAAACAAGTTTCTAGAGGTGCGGCTGGAAATAAAGTTGCTCTTGAAGCATGTAACCCTCGAGGCAACGAGAAACATGGACCCTGGACAGGAAAGGTGTCCAGTTGCGGGAGACGTCAAGGCTGGCCCACTCATGTTCCAAACACAGGGCGTAGGGCAGTGGTGGCACCCGCCATTTCATTTCCCACAAATCACGTCAGACCCTGCTTTGTCCTGTACTCGTGTCATCTTATTGAATTATCTCTGCGGCTGCTGTGGAGAATAACACCAGAAATTATCTATTAAACTTCAGTTGGCAGGACAGAGAAACAGTTCATGGAGAAAATTTGCATCATTTCACTCAGATGGTACATGTAAATAGAGGGGTGAACATCTCATTCAGAAGGATGTCTGGATAAACCTCCAGGGATGAGGGAGGGCAAGCTGGGCGAGCATGTTCTGGCAGTGGAAGGTTGTGGCCATATGGTATTCTCAGGGAGGTGGCGATTGGCATCAGAGCCTGTTGTTTGAATGTGCAAAACGTGCAGGAAGCACCAGTCGAGCAGGTTTACTCCACACACAAAGGAGAGAACTGGAAATGTTTGAGGAGAATTGGGGAGAGAGGAGAAAAGAGCCTGGAGTCTAGTTTCCGCAGGAAGGAAGGAGAGGTCAAAGGAAGAAGAGAAATCTTCCGTGGAGGGTTAGCTGAAGAGGACGTTAGAGGCAAGAAAAACTGAGGGGTTGTAAGTTGTTTGATGTTGGGTGAAAAATAACCTCCTTCATCTTTCTTTTGCAAATATTAGGGAGTCTACATTGCACGCTGTGTGTGTGCGCGCGCGCGTGTGTGTGTGTGTGCGTGTGTGTGAATTCCTTAGGACCACTCAGAGAAGTGATGAGTTCTGCATCCAGGTTATCTCAGAAACAGCAGAAACGTGCACGTGTTGATGAACTCCAGAGCAAGAGGATTAGGAAAAAGCTAACCTAAGAGTTTAAACATTTCTTTCAGTTATTGAACAGAAATCATCAAACCAAAGCAACCGTGATTGGGGGGAGGGGGCAGGGGGCGCAGCAGGAGAACTCTGATTGTATCTGATAATATCTAGCCTAAGAAAAAAATATCCACGTGCAGTTAAAATGAAGGAGCCTGAAGGGAAGGAAGGAAGAACAAAATTATTTTAATTGTTATTATCGTAATTATTAATAATTATATTTAAACAGAGTAATGGCGAATCTTTCCACATTGTTTAACTACTCCAGTTTGGTCACTGTTTTATTTTTAAACTTTTGATTATCTGAATCCTTGATGTATCTGAACCCAGAATGCCCCTTTTATTTCTCTAGGGATTTGATGTTAAAGTCGAAATAACAAGCTTGTCGCTGTCATGATATGCCAATTCAAACAAAATGAGACGAGATCAAAAAAGTGATAGCCAAGCAGGCTATGTGGAGATGTTTATTGAGTTGCATCGTATTCTGGTTTTTTTGCTGATGTTATTTCCTCTGTTTGTCTTTGAAAACTAGGGGAACCTCTCTGCTCATCCTATTTTGAGGCAGCCTGTGGGTCATTAGTCTTTTTTTTTTTCAGTTTCAGGTGTACAATATTATGATTAGACATTTATATACCTTATGAAGTGATCACCCTGGTAAGTCTAGAACTCATCTAACATCTAAAAAGTACCTTCTAGATAATTGACTTTCCAGTCCGTGCCGGAGCCATAGCTGTGTGCTGGTAGTCTAAAACTGAGATGTAGCTTCTGCTTAAACTCTTGAGGTGTTCACAAGGCTTATAATGACATTTCCCGAATTGCTTTAATCAGTAAAACATTTCACATGAGCAACAGGGTGTTCACTGGATTTTTTTCTGTGGTCTCCAGAGGCCCAAAGTTGGAGAATAAAACATTGTGAATCAAGGAGCTAGACTGACAAGGGGGTGATCCTTAGCATTGGCTGTCACCACTCACAGGGACATATAAAAAGTCGAGGTCGAAAAGCTTTAGGGGTGACATTTCGTTGTAGAGCACTTTCCTGAGTGTCACTGGGATGGGTAAGAAGAATTAAGTACTTTCTCCCCACTCTAAGTGAGAAGGCTTCAGGGAGGGATCAGGTTAAGACTGACTTGTGTGTCGGTTAAGCTGTTGATGTTTGAAGACGGGTTACTTGAATTATTTTTATATAGTTTAACGGTGAGGGGCTGTAATGGGAACTGTCCCTTCCTGGTGGCAGAGGGAAGAGAATCTCTGGGAATGAGCTGCACCTGCTCCAGCTATGTCCTTCCCAGCATCTAGATTTGAATCCCATTAAAGGGAACTGACTGTAGCTCAGCTTCAAGGGGTCTTACCTGAAAGAATTGACCGTAGGAGTCATAAGCAGCCAGCTGGAGAAGTGGCCTTGCTCAAGTCGAGCGACCTGCATTGGGGACCCTCCGTAGAAATAGAGCTTCAGGAAGTTTGCAGAAACACCAGTGCCCTGGGTGCACTGTCACCCAAAGTGTCCTGACAGTAACTACTAACCTCATGCAACTGAGCCATTTCCTCCTCACCCTCTCTCACCCCCTGGGTCTGACCCTGGAGCCACCAAGAGCAGCCTGTGAGTGAGGGAAAGCGGTAGAGCTGGGAGGAGAGAGGAGGCCAGTTACTCACACGCCTCAGGATTCCAGCCCAGATTATAGAGGAAGGGAGGGAAGAGAGACGCTTCAAATAGGACAGGATTCAGAATTTTTATGTTTTTGACTGGGGCTTTAAAAACTATTCAAATGAGATTGTTCTTTTGACTAAATGGGATGGGGAGGCTGGCCCTGAATGCCGTCAGTGCTGGGAAAGAGGAAAGCCCTAAAGCGTTTGAGGGGAAAATTTTTTCCCTCCTTCCCTCCTCCTTTTCCTTCCTTCTTTCCCTCCCTCCTTGCTTGCTTGCTTTCTAGCTGATTCAGTAAATTAATTATACTGAAACCGAGAGTCATCTGGTTTACTTTCACTTCGACTTTGGTTTTGTTCTTGTCTCTGCAGATATACACAGAAAAGTATTAATTTAACATATTCAAAGTTTTAAAAATAGCATTGGTCGGTCCCCTGAAATCTTTTATTAAAGGTTCCAAACTCCCTAATTCTCTAGCCATTTTCATACACCTGTGTTTACATCCTCTGCCAGGCTGCTTGCCCTCTTCTCTCATTATTCTAGATTAAGATCATTTTTCTTAAAACCTTAAAGGCTTGTCTTTCACATGTCCTCTGAGGCTACGGAGGCTTGTCCTCTCGCTGATCCTGTCATACCGCACTGTACAGTTAGTTATCATAAAACTCAGTAGCATCAGGACCAGGAAGAGTTAGCTTAATAGTTAGGAGAAAGCACATAGTGAAAATAAGTTAATGGTTTTTCAATAAATTACTGGTAAAGATGAAATTTAAATCAGGTATATTTAAAAAAATAAGGCCACTCTTCCACTTAGGTGGAACAATGAAGTGGGCACCAATATATGATTTGAAGATTTCACAGTATGCAGAAAGTGGTTTTGTTATATCGATGCCAAAAATGCTAGTGGTTCTAATCAGGTGTTTGCCGTTGACCAGATGTACGCCATCGGGAAAGCCCCCCGCATTCCAGTATACATTTTTCCAGAAGTAGCTGAATGTGACTGAATTAAATTCCTCAAACATTTATGATGTGAGTACTAAATATAATACCATATCATAAGCTGTGATTTCTGCCTGAAAGGAATTCAGTTAGAAATAAGCAAATGTCCAATTAACATCGGCACCGAAAAGATTGGCATAACACAAAAGAATGTAAACACCACGAAGGTACCTACTGACCCTCAACGAAATACCTGTTGAACAGCTGTCTGCGATGAGACCCAAGGAAGAAGGATTCATGTTTCTTCCCATTCCATAGTTCGTTGAGTTTTGTTCTGATTCCCATTTTGAAAGAGTATCTTCCCTTTGCGTAGTAGTATTTATAAATGTGAATATTCCTCAGGTATGACTTACTAGATATAAAATACCTTCTTGTAAATGAATTTAGGTCATTTTCACGTTGACTGTCATTTTAGTACCAGATTGCTGGAGAATAGGAGGCATCTTGCCGGCAAGAGAGGGCAGACAGGAAGAGGGAGAAAAATGATGCTTAGGAAAGGTGTTTGTGGACAGACAACAGTGAAAATTATTGTTTCTTCCTATGAAATTTCCTAGGGTTGTCCATTTAGTCCCACATAAGCGAACCCTGAATTGCTTGAAATACTTGTTCCTCAAACACTGCATGTGCTTTGAAATTCCATTCGAAGACACAAAGTTTGGGATAATGGAGCTGGAGCTGAGATTAAAGTCGAACAGCTTTAATTCATAAAATGGAAACTAAATAGAGACTGTTAGTAACAGATTCTGCGGGAGAATGGCACATCAAAGAGCCAGAGGTTGGAGCGGGGGGAAATAAGGAAGTGAGAGAATGTCCTAGCTGGTTTTTCCCCAAGAAGATTTTGTAATTCTAACCGTGTATGTATCACAGGAAGTCGCTGATGCTGGTCTGACTTGCAAAAAGCACTAAGCAGGGAATAATATGACTTGATGTCATTGAGTAAAGTCTACATTAGGGAATCAGTTTAAATCAAGTGTGTGCCATTGCAGGGGTGAGAGAGGCAGAGGTGTTACTGAACATGTATGCAAATTTTGTCATAGTACATAGTAGCTTTTTGACTAAGTAAGGTAGTTTGGACATATGCAATTATATTACAAGCTCAAATGGAGTTACATATTGGCAGGAAAAATACAAGATGTTATCTGACGGAATTTAGAAAAGATAAAATAACTACTGTCATTACTCTCTGTCAAGTAGAGTTCACATAGCTCTTGGCACTGAGTAGAGAAAGTTTTGATCAATGGGACCATGAGCTGTACCGTGGGCGGTAGTGCATATTATAAGTGCGCGATCATGTACATGCCACAACTCACGAATGGTTACAAACACAGTCATTTAATCTTAGCTTTGATATGTGCTGCTAATAATTTTCTCATAAGAAAATCCTACGAAAGTTAGTTTTCTTCATGATTCATATGAAATAAAACCACTTTTTGCTCTTTACCTTTTATTATTTTAAATGTATTTAATAATTCTTAGGACAATTATTCATTTTCTTGATTCCTCCCATTCTTTAAATTTTACCTGCACTTTTTGCTCTTTTATGCTTGTTTTTGGCAATTTTTTTCTCATTTGAATTTCGCCTACAAGTCAGTAAGGGAAATTAACCAAATTTATTATTTATTTAACAAAATTCATTTAGAGGGGTGGCTATTTAGTCTACAGGCCAATTTTAGTCTTTGGCATGATTTATTGATTTCGGTTAGTGTGCTTTTAGGTTTATTACTCATGATCACACTAGATATTTATGAACCAGTAATTCCGCATGACTTTTTAATAAAGATCATCTGGTTTCACCCATTGAGGAAGCAACAGAGAAGGCAGACACTCCTATACTTTGGGCAATGTATGTTTTTTCTGTTAACCTTTGAGCATGAACTTTCTGATCACAGATGGGGTTGGTATGCCTCTGCTTTCACAGAAGTATTATTAAACTACTCTTACAATTGTGGATGTCAATATTGAACTATTTCAGCTTCAGTTTTGACTGAGGTCCTAATGTAATAAGTGCCAACTGTACCCACGTTCCATAAAAGAGATGCTAGACCACCTGTGTGGGACTTTGCGGAAAGTGGGTGTCGGGTGGGAGGAGGTGTTTTCCTCTCACTTCAGATGCAGTGAGAGGAGTTCTAAAGAAACCATTTGGAGAGCTTGAGGGACACTGAGTATTAGTGCTTGACTCGGGCTTGAGAAATCTGAAAGGTCAGTGTCAGCTTGAAGACACTGCCCCAGTGACAGTGGGGTACAGGGCTACCACTGGCATGGTTGGTATGTGTTATGGGTTAAATTGCTCCCCTTCCAAAAGCTGTGTTGAAGACCCAACTCTCAATACTTGTGAGTGTAACCTAACTTGCAAAGAGGGTCTTTGTAGACGTAATCAAGTTTAAGGTAAGGTAATGCTGAATGAGGGTGGGCCCTAACTCCATAAGTGTCTTTAAAAGAGGAAGAGAAGAGATTGAGACACACAGAACATGGCCACGTGGTGACAGAGGCAGAGATTGGAGTGATGTACCTAAAGGCCAAGGAATGTGAAGATTTACTGGCAAATGCCAGGAGGTGGAGGAGGCCAGGAATGATTCTCCCCTACGAGATTCCGCGGGAGCATGGCCAACACCTGCATTTGGGACTGCTGGTCTCCAGAATTGCAAGATAGCAAATTTCTATTGCTTTGACCCGCTCTGTTTGTCGTCCTTTGTTACAGCATCCCTGTGAAACCAGTTCAGTGTGTGACTGCCAAGTTTGGGCAGTTTCCCATGGACAGATCGTGTGCCATAAGAGAGGAAAAGTGATGGAGACTCATTTTAGATTTTGTCCAAGTGGACTGCTTGACAGGGCAAGGACAGCTCAGCAGAAAGCTATTGGAAGTCGACAGCCAGATGCTTTGGGGCTTAGAGAAGAGTTCTGAGTAGTCCCCCATGGAGGACCGGCACTGAGAACTGCTCATGAAAGATTTCTGTGATGAGGGTCTTCCAGAAACCCGTGAATGCTCCCGAAGGGGAAAGGTCTGCTCTGAACCCCAACATAGCCACATCAGAGCCTGTTACGAAAGCGCTTTCCTGCCCTTTCCCCTAGCCGACCTCCTCTGTTTAGATCCTGGAGATTTAACAGATTCACAGTAGCAAGCTGAAGGGGAGAAATACTGAAATTCAAAGAGAAGGAAAAGAGAAGATCTTCATTCTAGCTGCTTCTACCTTAGGTGGTCAGTATGAGTCAGGGGAGAAGCATTAGCACTGAAGTGAAAACAGAGTTGGTATTAAACTAGCCAAACCGTAGTCATTAATGTCCCAGAATGGACTGGAGGCTGAAGAAGACTTCTTAATGATGTGAGCATTATCAAAAATCATGAGAACTTCCCTAGATGCCATACAAGCCAGGCAGTGGGAGGGGAAGTAAGTGGCAGTAATCACCTTTAAATATGTGATTTAAGTACACGCAAGCAGATTTGGGAAAAAAGTAGCGTTTTCCATTCCACCCTGTGAGTCTTGGTGACTCAATGTATTAGAAACTTTAAACACTATAGGAAAAACTTTTTTCAGACTTGTTTTTAATTTATTCTCACAAGAGGCCTATGAGAAAAGTGGTTCAGGTATTAGTGATAAATAACTAAGAGACATGGACAGACTGACATGGAAGTGGTCTTTCTCTCTTACTGATTTCAGTGACAGTTATTATAGATATTTTTCTCTCTATATTAGTTAGCACAAGATTTTTGAAAATATTGATTTTTTGTTTTTTTTTGTTTTTACTAGAAATTCCAATAATCATACTGGACCAAAGAAGGAAAAAACAAACAAACAAACAAAAAAACACTTCTAGAAAATCTACAATGTCTTTAGATTGAAGAGTTTTTACTCTCTGGTTGAAGGTTCTCTTTTTGACCACTTTCTAAGACTAGAGTTGTATGTTTTAATTGTTAATTTTTGCTGTCATCTCGAGTGAGTGGGCTACCAACTATCACAGTCTTACCGAATGCAATCAGTATTTTTTACATCACATTTTATCAGTTTCATTAACATAAACTGTACACATATAAAATGTACAGTTCGATGTCTTGACATGTATTCACCTTTGAAGCCATCACCACGATAAAGATAATGAACATATTCATCAATTTCCAAAAATTTCTTAATGTCCCATTGTAACCCTTTCGTACCATTTTTTTTCGTGGGATGATTTTTATTTCAGTTTCAACTTCTTTAGTACACATAAGGCTATTCAAGCAATTTCTTCTTGAATCAGTGTTAGCAGTTTATGTCTTTCAAGAAATTTGTCCATTTTATCTGTTATCAAATATATTACCATAAAGTTTTTCATATTTCCTTACGATTCTTTGAGTATCTGTAAATCTGTAACGATACCATCTCATTTTTGCTGTTGATAATTGGCCTTTTCCCCTCCCCCGCATCAGTATGGCTAGTGGTTTATAGATTTTATTAATCTTCTAAAATAGCCAGATTTTGGTTTCAGCGTTTGATTTCCTCTATTGTTTTTCTGATTTCTATTTCATTGATTTCCACTCTGATCTTTGTTATTTTCTTTTTACTGATTACTTCAGATTTAATTTTTCCCCTTTTTCTTCAGGTGACTACTGAGATTTTTTTTTTTTTTAATATAGGCATCTTTGTGCTATAAATTCCACTCATATGATGTTCAGCTGCATCACATAAATTTTGATACGTGTATTTCCATTTAGTTCAAAATACTTTCCGATTGCACTTTTGATTTCTTCTTTGATCCATGGGTTATTTAGGAGAGTGTTCTTCTGGTTTCCAAATATTTAGAGATTTTTCAGAGATTTTTCTGTTGTTGGTTTCTAATTTAATTCCATTGTGGTTAGAGAAGATGCTTTATGTGACTTGAACTCTTTTTAGCCTGTCCCCACTTTTCTCTCCGTACTCTGTGGTTGGGAAACTTTAGGGAATAAGCTGGGGTATTATCTTATTTATTTCTCGTTTTGCAGGGATCACTGTCAGTTGTTGTGAAAGGAAGTGAAACTTTTTCTCTGTCCTCTTAGGGTCTCCAACTGGTCCTGGGAATTAAGTTACCAGAAGACAAATCAACGGGGGAAAAGCTTACACGTTCTATTTTTACATGTACTTGTGAGCCATCAGTAAGAAAATGAAGACCTAAGAAGTGGTTAGGCCTGTGGAAAAGTAACTAATATATATGGGGAGACTAAGAGAAGGTTAGGGTTATTTTAACAAAGTTTGTTTGTACAGATTTCTCTTGGCCTTGAACCCCCACCCCAGTCCCCATCTCTCACGATAAGAATGTTTTTTTCCTCCTGGTATAGGGAGGAAATCTTTCCCTTGGAATTTTTATCTCCTGTTTTTAGAAAAAGGGAAGTCAGCATGCCCTTTTTCATTAGCTGTTTTTCAAACGCCTTTAGCTCAAAATAGTCCGTATGCCAAACCAGAATATTTTGGGGTAGTGTGCTTTGACTCCCCCCCTTAGTTCAGACCCCCTGATGTCTACAAACCCTGTTTTTTTATATATAACTTTTTTATATAGTCTGTCCAGATTTTCAGTTGTTTCAGACAGGAAGGTAAATATGGTCCCTGTTACTCTATCTTATTTAGAAGTACAAGTTTACATTTAAGTTAAATATTCTTTTTATGTGCTTTCATCGAGGCTGGCATATCTGGGTTCTTGATTTAGCTCTGTCTCTATAAACAAAACAGTGACAAAGTAACAAAGAATTTATAGAAAGCAGGCAAAATATGTCCTTGGGTATTGTCTTCCAGGAAGAATCTAGAGTTTAGAAAAAAGATAGTGGGATTTACCAAGTGTATACAATTAGACCATATATATATATATATTTTAATGGCTAATCAGATTTCTAAGGTCGCCGTGAGTATAACACTGTATTTGACTATGAAAATATAGTAGATAACAGGTAAGCTCAAGCTGTGACATAGGAAACATAGGGTTCTGGTTTCTGTGCTGCCACTGTGAGATATTGGCAAGTGACAACTTATCTAAGCATCATTGATAAGAATAGTATGTTGGATTGGAAATAGGTGTCTGGACAACATCAACAGAGATCTAATAAATTCGAGCTGAGGCCGTAAAATCTCTATTTTTATAAAGCTCTATACAGGTTATAGTGATGGAAAACTAGTTTCGGGAACCACCGGTCTAGCCAATCTCTTAAATCCCTTTTTATCCTTAGTCATATATATATTTAACTTTAGTCATGATAATAGTAGCTACTCCTTGGTGAACACTTAATATGCAGTGCCTTGGGTAGCTTACATACATATATCCTCAACTCAAACATTGTCTCACAGTGGATCTTATTATCTTCACTTTCTAAAAGTTGACATTTCTTTCAGTAATTTTCCCAAGCCTACATTTGAAGTCTACCTAGAAAATGATGAACTTAGATTTTTTTTTTTTTTTGTAATCTGGCATCCAGATGGCGCTTTTTCTATTTTATCATGGTGCCTTCAAAAAGACTTTACTCCATATATCCTTAATTGTTTTAATATTGGTTGATTTTAGTCAATGTGTGAAGGTTAAAGATTATTTTGTAAAGCGTTTTACAAACTTTGTAAACTCTTTAGAAGCATAAATAGAAATAGTCTATAGGTAATGGTCAAGTAATTTTAAGATACTAGTACTTTACCGAATACTTATTTATATTAGGCTAAGACTGTATTATATTATTTCAGAAATTTTACATATTCTTAGAATTTGTCTATTATTTAGTAATATTAAAATTGAGTGCATGTATTGACTTACATCCTTCACTGTACCTTAAAAATATGATACTTCATGTCCTTAAGTAATTTATAGGCACCTATTATTTTCATATCTCTCTTCCCTTCAAGCCTCTTTCACTTATCATCTCTTTATGTTTTTCTACTAAATAGCTTGTGTCAGTGTGTAAAGGTTTTTTTTTTTTTTTTTACCGTTTTTTCCTTTTCATAATTCATGACCGTACTTATGAAATGTACCTTCTGGGTGCTTATTTCTCTGTTCAACTTTAAAACACTTGATGTTGTTATTTCACATTGGAAATGGGCAGAGATATTCACATCATCTAGATTTGAGAGAATAAATGTGTTTTATGGTTCAGATGTAAATAAACAGCCTTTAGTACTATGTTTCAGGTGAAGTAGAAAATATTTGCATTTTAGAAGTTCTACCAAGGTTCTAAGGAAGAATGAAATTAATGCAAATGAAAATTTTTTTTTTTTTTCGCTTTTACCCTGGCCAGATTTTTTTAAGTATTTGCAATCTTTACGTGTAGAGTGCTTTCAGTATTTGGGGGGAATGCTTTGGATGTAGGTCACTGATTTAAATTCTACCCATTCCCTCCCTTTCCTACCCAATTGCCTTTGTCTTCTGTCTCTCTCTATTTAATTGGAGCTTTTCTCAAACTTGAACTGATCTGAATGAAGTTACAAAGTGAAATTAACCAATTCCCTTGAAAGAAGTGGGGGTAGCTGATACTTTAGAAAGCTTGTTAATTTCTCTTTTCACACTGCCTCCCTGCCTGCTCTCAGGCCTCACTGGGAACCCCTGGAGGAGGGAAATTAACAAGCCCCCTGAAGCTGAACCACTACAGCCTTTCAAGGGAATTGGTTAATTTCACTTTGCTGCTCCATTTGGAGCTGCTGGGGGTACGGGTCTTAAGGGAAATAATAGGACCTAGTGCTTGAAATCCCTTTACGTTTTAAAAGAAAATTCTGCTAAGTTCGCTTATCAAACTCAAAAATGGTGTTCGCCATATGCCTGTGGTCCTGCTTTACACACCGGCACAAACTATTTGTATTTTTCCTTCAATTTCCATTTCTTAAGCCAGGTGGAGACGATTTGCCAAATTCTTTTTGATTCCTAATACTTATGGAATAGATTTCTTTTCTCAATATTCAATGATTACCTTTATCGGTAATCAATAAATAGCTAACATAGTTATGTTTTCTAGTATAGTTCTGTCTAGAGCGCCCTTTCTTCCTTTCCCGTTTGAGAATCTAAAATCCTTTCTTTGGTCCCAATTTAGGAAACTCAGTCATGGCCTCTTGTGGCAGAACGGTTCTCCATCAGGCCCGTTTTCAGGCTTCGCCCAGAGGGCATTATAGAAAGGAATCAGATGGCCCCAGGTAGCTCTTAAAGAGCTCTCATCCCTGATTCTCTGAACACTTCTGAAACATTTGCAAACTCTTAAATTCACATCCCACTCCTTCCCCAGGTTAATATAGTCAACGAACGTTAACAGTTTTAAAGTATACTCTTGGGGCAGCCCATCATTAACCTCTTTACTTCCTGCATCTTAACCAGTGAGTTCTTCTCAGGTCCTCTCGAAGGTGTTTTAACGATGGAGCTTCATCGTGACTAAATTTCCTTAGTTCCCACTTGTGGAGAAGTTTCATAAAAATCTTGCTCGGAGTCTCAGATAAATTGCTTTTTGTCTTTCTATGTATGACCCTTCAGTTAGTTGCAGAATAATGACAGCAAACTTGAGATGGGCTTGCAACAGTTGACATTCAAAAACGTCACGGCATTTAAAGTAACTTGTATTACCCGCAGGCATTTCTGACAACCAGGGGTCGATGCTTCTTTTTGATATTAATTTACACGCGTTCCTGTGGATCATCATTTGCTGATGAGTGCTATTGTGTCGGGAATGTATTAAAAAATATCCTTTTTGAAAATCACAGAACACTCTAGTTTTGACATCAGACAAGTGAATCTGTTCTCATTTTCCCAACATCTTATCTTGGCTTGTACAAATCCTGCAGGTTTATGATGCATCACAGGATCCTTCATGACTTCCCCTCGTTCTTCAACATAAAGCTGCCACTTACACTAAAACAAGCCTGATAAGATTGTCTTATGGACCCAATTCATTTAAACAGAACACTGCTGCAGACATTAATGTCCTTTTGCTGTAGGTCTTCTCTGCCCGAGTTAGAGTATTATGCTCAAGTTAGAAGGATGAGGTAGAGATGTGCGATACCCACAAAAACACCATTTACTCCCAAAGGATTAGAGCCTTAAATATCAAGATGTTCATTCTAATGCGAATGGAAGAAAAATGCTGTTTTTGCACTTTCTCAGATGAGGCCATAGTCTTCAACCGTCTACTATACTGTCCTGAGTAAGTGGACAATGAGAAGGATAATAAGCCATGGTTCATTGTAGATGTTAGCCCACATCCAAATACCCGAATGACCTTCTCTCAAAGCTGTTTTAAATAAATGGTGTATAAAATACTTACCTAGAGAGTCATAAATGGCCAAGGTAATATTTGAGGCCTGTGGGAGGTACTCATTTCAAAAATGCCATGCTCTGTCACCTCTAATGATCTTGGGCTCTTCGTTTAGCTGAGAGTTGGCTTTTTAATGAACAAATGCCCTAACCAGTCCAGATGGCCTTCTTATTATGGCCATATATTTTGGAGGTGAGATAGAGAGGAAACTGATATAAGAAGGTGGAAGAGCAGCAAAAGAACCTCTAGGAGGTGGAGGGCATCGTTGTCCCCATCAAGGTGATGATACATTTGGTGGGCTGAAGGTGTTTGCGATAGTGACTGCCAGCTGAAGAATTAAGCCTGACATTTTGTACCCCTAAACTTTGAGGAGAGCAGGTTTATCTGAGTGTTTCTTTGGCTACAAATCTGAGCTCGTGAGCACAAAGTCCAGCCGATAATCAGTGTATGTGTCCGTTCTCGTGATTCGGACGTCCCCTGAAGTTATGAAACAACGTTGGGGACGTCCGAGGCAGTCCAGGAAGTGCTGGAGCAAGTGAATGGCTCCTAGACTTTTTGGAATGTCTTGGATTCCTATAGCTAGGGAAGGAAGGAGAAAGAATCTATAAATCATTTATCAGTTTCCACTGGTTATGTTGGTCCAGAACTGTCCCAACAGAGGTAGTCCTGGTGGGTGGACTTAAAGACAACCATTTGTCTTCCCAAGAGTGACTCACTGCTTCAGAAACTCTCGGAGTCTACTGGGATCTTGGTAAGAGTTAAATACAAATAGTGCGGTCGCATCAGGGGCTTTTAAGTCAGATAACAAGAGGGACTGGACGTCCACTGTCATGACCTCTGTTTCAACTGGCTTGAGTCATAGAGCAAAAGGACATTCCGTTCTCTGTGACGATGGATTATGACTCCTAAACAGCTCCACCCCTCATGGAAGCATCTCTTCTTTAGACTGAAACAACATTGGGAACTAAGGGCCCTAGCTTATGTTAGCAATTTTAAGCGCACTTGAAAAATTATATTTGGTACATCTTTGGACTTTGAACGTAGCTAGATACCACCTTAAAACACATCGTGCCAAATGACATGAGCCTAATCACATCTGGAAAAATCAGTGGCTTTTTATCATCAAACAAAGACATTCGCTAGATAGGGATGCCAGACTAACCATGGCACAAATGGCGTGTGATAATTAATATAATAAAATTCCATGTGACTTACTTGTCACCTAGGTACGGAGTAAATCTGAATGTATATTTACAGCATATTAATTGTTTCAGCATTACACTCGTTTCCAGCATCTTTTAGAATTCTGATTTTTACAATTTTGTATAATGTTTTTGTTTACAAGACCAGAAGTTAAAGAAAGTTAGCTTACGGGAATTCCTTTCAATGTGTAGGACTCCGGATCCAAATGGTATTTACCAAGAAAGTTATATATCTAGTTCAGAATCCTGCCATTTTGTTGATTTATAGAAAGAAGTGAGTAGATAGTAAATGGTTTAGCCATTCGCTTTATTTTTCATCCCGATTTGTGTTTGTAACCTATGCAGTCGGGAAGATGAAATCAGGGGTCTGGCAAAGGTATTGGTCAGGGCATGTTTAATTCAGAGGAGGTGAGAAAGGAAGAGTTAAAGGAATTTTTTTGTATGCTGAATGGGGCTTTTCTGCCGAACAACACTCCATTGTCTGGGAGCAACAGCTCTTGAATATTAAAACAGAACCATTTTGTCTTGTTCTGTTGCCATGGAAGATGAGAAGGTGAATTTGGAAAAGCAAACAGGAAAAGCCCTGAAGAAATTAGATTGTGTATATGAAGGCAGTTTGCCCGGTGGTTTTCTTTTTTTTGCCCAAAGTGTGTATGTGTGTGTGTTTGTGTGCACACATGTGTGTATGTGTGCATGTGTGCGCGTGTGTGTGCGCGTGTGTGTGGGAGAGGAACAGGGCACATAGCCCTCCTTGCAGTGTTTCGAAGACAGATGAGAGCTGTCATTGTTGCCCTTGAGCCACTGCAGCCTGGGAGCTATGACAGGGTGAGACTCCTATGTAAGTGGCGTATACACTGAGTCTGTCCTTCCATTGAGTATTGCCAGGTACATTTACTGTACCACCTTAGGGGAAGTGCAAGTTTTTTTTTGTTGTTTGTTTGTTTTGGTTTTGTATTTATGTGGCCATACCTAGCATTATTTTGTCCGAGGGAAGAAAACGAAAACATATCTTTTATCTCCTTGGATCAGAAATCTTTCTCTATGTTGTGCTCCAATAAAAAATAAGTTCAAGATCTCAGTCGTTTAGAAAAATGACAGTTGATTTCTCAATCTGTCTGTGTAGATTCTAGGAAATCTGTGGCTGTTCATCACGTATCATCTTTTTATTTTTTTAATTAAATTTTTAAAAATTTTTAATTTTTCAATTAGGGTTAATATTCAGTATTATTTTACATTAGTTTCAGGTGCACAGCATAGTGATCAGACATTTATATAACTTACAACGTGATCTCTCTGATAAGCCCAGTGCCCATCTGGCACCACATATTCATCGCATCTCTTCTTCATTTATGATCCAGACTAAAGGGAAAGGCCTTATTTCAGTCTCGCGATGGGAGAAGGAGCAACAGCAGAACCATGTCGTGGCACTTGAGTCATCTGCCTTGGTGATGCGTATATTACTTACATCGCATTGGCCCTGGTAAGTCACATGGTCAAGCGTGCTGTAAGCGAGGTGGTGGTGGAGTACGCCTTTCCCAAGAGAAGCACTGCAAGTCACATGGCAAACTGGGAGACCTCTATCCTCTTTTATAAGGGGAATGGAAGGGAGTAATCGAGTTGAGTAATGCCATTTCCATCGCTCCTGGTCTGTTTTTGAAAGCTCGTGGAAGTGATATGTGACACTTTTGAGGCTGTGAATCTTCCTTCTTAGGACCAGGAGAGAAATCGGAAATCAGGGTGCTGTCAGGGTTGGTTCCTTCGAAAGGCTGTGAAGAAAAGATCTGTTCCTCTCCCCTTGGCCTGTAGATGGCGAATCCCTTATCTTCACGTAACTCTTGGGTCAATTCCATACAATTTCACAGGGCCAGGTACCATGAGTTATTATAAAGATGAGGAAAAGAGGTTTGGCTTTTAGAAGATCAATATCTAGTAACCCACAGTTCTTTCCATATCTCATTGTAAGGGCATACCGTGATCTTTTAAAATTGAGTTGCTTGCATAAAAGATCTGGAATAATGCCTGCATTTTAAAGCCAGCTGGCGTTTCATTATAGAGTGCGTCTGTGTTCACGGGTGGGAGGAAGGGAGGGGCACCACTGCCAAGAGACCAGCTAAGGCCTTCTGACTCTTGGCTCCGTGCGATTTCCCACCACCCACATTCCCTCTCACCTGGGTAGATTTTGGAGTTCCTCCTCTGATGCGTGACCTTTCCTGAGTCTGAGCATTCACACACACTTTTTTTTCCCCTCTAGATTCCTGTTTTCCCTTTTTTTTTTTTTTTTCCCACTTGCAAGCTCCTACTGACCCTTTAGGTCTAAACTGAGAGCCACTTCCATTTCCAGGTCCTTCCTGACCATCAAAATTGTGGTCAGGTGCCCATCTGATCGACCTCCTCGGTAATCTATATTTCACCTATCCAAACACCAATACTTCAGCAATCGGCTGTCTACTTAGACGTTTTTACCACTAACCTGAAAATTCTCTGAAGATGGTAGGAGTACCTACCATATTTTGTTACTTTTGTATTTCCAGTGTCTACCACAGACTCTGGGCACATTACAGTCTACCGAAATGTATTTTGGTGACTTAGGAATTAGTACATGAGCAGGTGATGGTGAGGTTAATTTGTACTTATTTTAATAACCCACAGTGGACTTGCATTTAGAGGCACACATTCATTTCCAAGGAGCTATATCAGAATATTCAGTGCTGTTTTTTGTGATAATATTTGATATCAAAAATGACACTAAAATTGATGTTGGTGTTTGTATAGATATTTTTAAACATTAAGCACATAACACAGAAAAATATTGCTACAAGTTATGAAATTAAGTAGTTGACCAAAGTAAGCTGTGACAACTCTAGTTTTTGTTCAGGGGTAACGATGTAAAACCAGGGCTGCCAAATCTACTTCAACTCATCTACCTTCTAGAACTATAAAATAATAATTTACAAGTGACCTTAAAAATCCCTTATCTAACTTCTAAACAATGTAAGAATTCCTGTAATAATATCTGTGGAAAGTGGCCCTCTAGCCACTATTTTAATTCTTTAGAATTATCTTATCACCATACGATCATTCTAAAACTCCAAATAGAAATAAATGTGATATTAACACCTACCTTACCTGAGGTTCTAATCTGTGCTGGATGTCGAATACACATCATCTCATTTAGTTTTCACAGCGACCACATGATGTAGGTGTTACTACCTCCGTTTTACTACAGGGTAATAACCAACACAGAGAGAAATTGACAAACACTTCCAAGGTCCACAGCTAACGATTACTTGTGATGACATTTTGCATTCTTGCCTCAGTGACTGTACGATCCAAAGCCTTTCTTCAAGGACAGTATACAGCTTCTCAGAGAATGCATTTCCTTCTATTTAATTAAAAATTTTATTTCCCTTCATACAATTTTTATTTTTTTAGAGCAATCCAGAAAAATCTCACATCCCTCTTTTTCAGCCCTGTCCTTCAGAAATTTGAAAATAGATATTTATATACCACCTAACACTTTTCCTACTAAACTGAGACATCTGTTTTGAATTGAACATTTTCCTCCAAAATTTATGTATTAAAGTCCTAACCCTCAGTACCTCAGAATGTGACCTTAACTGATGATAGGTGTTTATAGAAGTAATCAAGTTAAAGTGGACATCAATTTGATATAACCGATGTCCTTATATAAAGAAGAATTTGGACACAGAAGCGTACATAGAGGGAAGGTGATGTGAAGATAAGGGATTCGCCATCCACAAGCCAAGGGGAGAGGAACAGATCTTTTCTTCACAGCCTTTCGAAAGAACCAACCCTGACAGCACCCTGATTTCCGATATCTAGCTTCCGAAACTGTGAGATAAGACGTTTCGGTTGTTTCCACCACCCAGTTTGCGGAGACACCTCGTTGTGGCCCCCTAGCCGGGGAACACAGCCTCCATACATCCTGCAGCCATGCCACTGTTACCTGTGGCCGGGGAGCAGTCAATGCAGCAACATCCCACTTGAAATTCAATGCCAAAAGTAAGCAGTTTATTTCGGATGTGATCGGACAAGTGAACAGAAGAGAGGAATGGTTAGTTTAATTTTTTCTTTTCTTCTAGTTCCCATTCCTCGATGAACACGATCTCAATTGCATTGTATTTTAACAGCTAAAACTGTTGACTCAGAGTGAGGGTCTGTTTTTCAGACTCACAAACGGTGCTTTCAAAGCTTTGAGGAAGGGAATCTGTCTTCACAAAGTTAGCGGCTAATTCATCATAGACACAAGGCTTGAGAAAAAAATTCCAACTCTTCTCCATCTTTTTGATGATGCAGAAATGGAAAGATATCTTTTGTAATCTGTTTTATCTCAGATCACTAAACTGAGGATGATCTAAATAACGACGTGTTCGTAAATAACAATAAAACATTTCAGAATAAAGGAAGACATTTTTGTGAAAGGAGTGGCTGGTGAGCAAAATTATCTGTCACAATTACACCAGGTCTCTCTCAGGAAACATATTAACAGTAGCATTGCTAATTTAATATGTGTTCAGTAGTATTAGATTGTAAATTGAGCAGGTGTTCTTAAGGAAGTATTATCTTTCCAAGCAAATGATCACTGTTGAGAAGGAATGTATAAATCATGATATTGACCTTTTCTTTGTTGGTAATGTACCTTGAATTATTTTCATAAGGGCAGTAATACTTTTTTTTTCTCTAATCCGCCCACATTGTTTACACAACCACAAGTATATGTTGCACAATTTTTATATCTATCTCTTGGTTCACCAGCACAGAGATAGCATAACACTTTCAGCAACGTTTTTTTTTTTTTCTCTTGCGAAACTAGGTAACTTACATGAATATCAAGCGTGTGACTTTGAATTAGTGGTCCGAATGAGCTAATGGGTCGGATTTCAAAAACATTCCATATAGAAACATTCATGGAACACAGGCCCTGTTTTCACAAGCATATTCACATAACCACACAGAGACAAAGTGCGGCATATTTTATACAAATTTGAAATAATGTGACAAGGCATGCTAAGAAAGCCTCACTTATGGGCGCGAACTGAAGTCGATCTAAGCTCTACATTTTCACATTTTCAAGGATTGCATTATCTGAGAGCCATTGTTTGAAAGGACATTTGAAAGAATCGTAAACTGCATTGATGCCGTTGTCACAGTGATGCCATCTTAGCCCTTGCACAGCTCCCTTGCCATCCCGTCTGTCCTCTGCGAGCCACACTGTTGGTGATACATCAGTGTTCCTGTACTTTCCCGAGTGATTTGGGGGGACTTTCGTGCTGTTGTTTTAACATTCACTACGACCCTTTAAGAGTTCTTTTACGTCTTATAATGATGCCATTCTAGTATTTACTAAATAGTAAAACTTGTGCTAACACTGAAATACTGTCTTGAACATCAGTAGCGTTGGACAGGAAATTAGATGTAAAATACGAAGCATGAAGAACTTTGTGGCAGGTGGCTCTCTACAATGGCCTCCAGGGAGCCCACCTTCTCATATTCGTAGCCTTGTGTCATCTCCTCCCTTGAATGTGGGCCGGACCTAGCTACTGCCTTTGATTGATAGAATAGAGCAAAAGAGATAAGATGTCACTTCCAAAATCGTTAGGGAAGACTGCAGTCTTGCTGGAGTGCGCGCCCTTCCTCCCTCCTTTTCAGCCCCCTCCCTCTTCTCTCCTCTCTTTCCTCATCTCCCTCTCCAGCTCTTTTTGCTTGCCTATTTTGTTGAAGCAAGCTGCCATGTCAGGAGCTACCCTACCCTACGGAGGGGCCCATGTAGCAAGGAACTGAGAACAGACTCTGGGCAAAAGCCAATGAGGCAGCGAGGCCCTCAGTCCGACACCTTACACAGAACTCATCCTGCCCACGGCCACATTCCAGCTGAGGGTGGGAGCAGGTCCTTCCCAGCTGAGCCTTGAGAGGACTGCAGTTCCTCCTGACACCTTGACCTTCAGAGACACTGAGGCAGAGGCCCCACTGCTGAGCCACGCCCGGGTTCCTGACAAACAGAAACTTGAGATAATAAGTATTGTTGTCAGTATCGTTGTCCCAAGCCACTAAGTTTTGGGGTCATTAGTTATGCAGCAATAAATAATTCACTCGGTAAACAAAGTACCACCTTGTTCTGTTTTGGTGAATGTAGGAGAGCAGACTCTGAGATGCGAGGGAAAAGGCTGAGAAAAGCAAAAGAAGCAGGAAAGCAAGAATACCTTCACCCGGCGTTCGAGGCGACCTTTCCAGGAATGCGTTTCTCGTCTTTTACATTTATTCTCATGGGAAAATTAATCTTGAATTGGGCGACATTCGGGTTTTGTGTGATTCCTTCACTCTGAAGTGACTCAACTCTATCTATTTTCATTGTGTTTCTGAGATTACAGAATCTTTTTGTTCCGTTTAATCTAAAATGACACTTTTGGTGGAACTTCCGGATACCAAAAAGTCTTGGGCTTGAACTGTTGGTGATTACAATCCGACTCTTTCCCCAACTAAAGATACCTGTAAACTTTGTAGGAACAGTGCTCAGAAAGGCCAACTACCATCAAACTCAAATACTTGCCGCAGAAAAAGGACGATGGTTTTGGGTGAAGTCAACATCTTTTGTTTTTTATTTTCATATTCCGTTTCAGCCTCATGTTCCTTTCATTTCTGAGGATGACCCCCTTTCGAGGCTGCGTCGATAGTCCTAGGGAACCCAGATCCAGGAATCAGCCACCGTTTGCCCCTTTAGCAGAAATGGTTCTCGGTAACTTGAGGTGAAAGAGTTACTCTATCTGTCATGAAGGAGCTGCTTCCTTCGGCCTGCCTGTGAGATCGGGCCTCTCAGATGTTTAATTCATACGCTCGCCTTCTGAGGTCAGGATTATTATCCCTATTTAGAGGATGGAAACCGAGGGGAGAAGGTTGAGTAATTTATCCCAGGTCGCAGGAGGGATCAGTGTGTGAGCTAGGATTACAGTTCAGAAAGCCTCAGATTCGAGACCCGTGCTCAGGCCGCAGTTATTTCTAACTTGGCCTACTTAAGAGAGCCCTCCCTCCATCCCTCCTCCCCCCAGAGCCCTACAGGGTTTGAACTCTGTCAGCAAATGCGAAAGGGGCCTGAGACAGTCTCGAAAATACACCAGACGTTGGCCGGTTGTAGTTGGGCTTCATTACAGCTTAACTGGCAGTTTCTTCTCCCAAACTGGTTTTTATACAGGGAACATGAAAAGGTTTGTTTTTTTTTCTCCATGTAGAGATATTAAAAATAATTAAGTCCACCTTCATTGGTTTTCATCTCTTGCATCAGAACTGTCACAACTCAGGAGTAGAAAAGATTGGCAAAGGAAGCTGTTTAATAATGACAGATAATATCAGTGGATTTGGGCATAGCTTTAGGGTTCCGTGTCGGTGTCTGGTTTTCCATTCAGATTTCTTCCCAAAAGGATCTCTACATTCACCACCTTATTTCATTTTGGTTTCTAGTGTTGGGACATATACAAAAAACAAAACAAAACAAAACAAAACAAAAACAAAGAAAAGTGTGTGTGTGTGTGTGTGTCTGTGGTGTGTGTGTGTGGTATTATTGTGTTAATAATGACCAAAGTGATAGCATCCCTGAGCAGTGAAACTTGAGTATGTGAGAAAAGGAACAGAGGAGGTTCTGAGAAATATTTCAGCGTGTCGGACTTCCAATTGCAATACCTGGGTTTGCCTCTGCTTTTCCTTGCCAGCTTTGTGAACTCGGGCAATCACTTAGACTCTCTGAAGGTGCAAAGACAGTCCAGACAGCGTTTTCTCATTCAGTCTTGCGAGGTGGTGGGGAAGGTGGATAGGCATGTTACTGCCTCTGATTCGTACTTTACTGGTATTATGAGCAAAGTGCTCAAGGAGCATCAGGTAAGAGCACTGAGTCTCGATCTTGATTTTCACTGCTCACAGAGAAAGCATTTTCATTAGAAAGACCATCACAGGCCAGTGGTGTCAAACTGCACAGTCAGCTGTGAAACAATGAGTCCTGGATGGCTGGACTGTTCGACTTGAGGAAAGTTATGGGATATGATGAGGAAAAGGAAGGAGGAGACATTTGGGACCAGGCTAACCAGTCTAGACTATCCTATAAGAAGAAGAGAGCTGTTCATGAATATAGTCATTCATTCACATGCATTTATAATCCGGGCACCATGATGGACATCTAGCAGAGGCACAGAAGTTAAAGACACTGTACCTGTTTAGAGGGAGTGCTCAGTGTGGGTGGCAGAATGGTTTGAAAGATAGACTCATAGTGAGGGCCACGAAAGATCAATGCACAGGAACGTGGAGGCAGAAAGAGCATTTCATGTGTCCGGGAGGGTTGGCAAAGACTTCCTGGAAAAGGGCGTGCCTCACTCACATCAGTCCTGGTGGAGAAGCAGGAGGAAGGGAAAGAATAAGAAGGAAGGGAAAGAAGACAAGAAGAAGAAATGAATTTGGGGCATAAAAACAGCATGTATCGAGTCAACAGACACAGACATTATAGTTCGTCTTTAGCTTATTCATAAAGCTTTGCGGAAATGTTACTTATCTCAACTCAGCATTATGGAAAATGTAAGGTCACACAGGCTTGTGGTGCATGGTGACAGATGCCAGTAAAGGAGAGATTTAAAGTCATAAGCAGCCAGCCTTCCTGTGAGTTACAGACAGACACCGGCAGAATTCAGACAGCATGCTCAGGATTTTTCATTGCTTAGCGTCAGGACAGTTGAACGTTAAGTTCTAATGATGTTTGCCTCTTTCAGTTGCTTTCCTGGGCAGGACATAATTTATTCTCATCAAATTAATTGCAAATTGAGAAACTAAGAGATAAGAAGTTGAGGAAAGGGCTTCAGAGAGCTGATGTTGAAGGCACAGACTCGAGAAGGGGATTGGGCTGATACCTGAAAGGTACACAGATATGTTTACCTGTTACAACTCACAGTCTATATATATATATGTGATTCCATTAATAAATGTAGGCACTCAAGCCTTTGAGTCATATTTCATATAATTTTGAAACATTTTATTTTCAATAATTATGCTTCTCAATATTCTATTCTTCAAAATTGTTTCCTCTCTATTTTTTAAAATAACTTCACACTTTTTCAGAGTAATAGTTACTTTGAAGTAAGCATATATGATTATAGAGCAAGTACCCTTACTATGAAGAGGAGCTCATAAATCTGTAAATCACTGATATTGATAGTAAACGAATGCATTGTTTTAGCCAATAAAACCATTGGAAGAGTTTTTTTTTAATCATCAGGACTTCATTTAACAAATAAAAGTTCAATTGTCCAGAATAAGTAACTGAAAATTACATGTGTGTTTCTCATCCAAATTCCTTATTGAAAATTTTAAAATAGTAAATACTGATATTTCTATGGCAGATGATAGTAAAAGTATAAATCTATGCCTATCAAATTCACATCCACTAAGGTTCATCCATTATTTTTTCTTCCTTTGCTTTATACATGAATATTAAATATTTTTGACTAATGTGCTTCTTTTAGAGATGTCTGAAAGACAAAACAAACAAAACTTTTAGTTATCACCTCAATTTTCATAATTCTTAGGAAATTCAAAATAGCTTAAGCTTTTCTATATAAGCACACTATTAATACAACAATAAAAATATATTTGCTGTAATAATGTATCTACAGATTTCTAAAATGGGAGAAAATGTGACCTTATTTTAAGTAAGGGTTCTGTCTGTGATTTCATGGTTTGATGAGAGGGCTACTTCTCTCGACAAGACTTTTAGACTCCATGAGGACAGTATAGTATGTGAACACAAGGAGCAGAAAGGAAATGATACAGTAATTTGTGTTAAATACCTTTATTGTAATTATCACAACATAATTAAATTTATCTAAATATTTTGGCTGTAATGGGGTGGGGAGTCCATTGTTTGGTTATTTAATTTTAGAAAAGGGAACCTTGGTCAAATATCAAGAAAAATTAAAATGAGAAGTTTAAAAGAAGCTGTAAAATCTTCTGGAATTGGGAACTTCTTAAAAACACTTGATTGGAAATCCAAATGAAATGGCTGGTTTATAGTAAGCTGTTTGAGCTACTAATATAATTCCTGTGTGGCTGGGTTATAAAGTAAAAAACAATCACTCTTTTGGGGGAAAAAGTCTATGATAGATCAGCTAATCGAGGACAGAGGAGGCTACAAAATGTGACAGCATATAAATTAGAAACCAGATCAATCTATATTTCTTT